>NW_012110297.1:40803-43303 GCF_000951045.1 Mandrillus leucophaeus | reverse complement strand
TTGTGATCCGCCAGCCTCAGCCTCCCAAAGTGCTGGGATTACAGGCGTGAGCCACTGCGCCCAGCCGGCTGTTGCTCTTATGAAGCCCTGGGTGAGTCCTGAATGGTGCCTGTTCACCATGTGCCATGCACTGTTCAGTTTCACAGCATTTTTTCATTTTCTCCTCCCTACAGCGCTATGATCCAGGAACAATTATGGTCATTCCCATTTTACAGATGAGAAAATCAAGGCAAAGAGAGGAATATTAGCCACTGAGTGGCAGAGTCAGACTCAAACCCAGTCTGTCTCAGGACCCTCAGCCACACTGCATCTCTCACGCCAGCTTTGCCTCTTTTCCAGTTTGGCACCAACTGGCCCGTGTATATGACCAAGCCGGATGGTACCTATGTTGTCATGACGGTCCAGGAGCTGCTGCCCTCCTCCTTTGGGCCTGAGGACCTGCAGAAGACCCAGTGATAGCCAGAGAATGCCCACCGCCTGTGACAGCCACCTGGAGAACTTCATAAAGATGTCTCACAGCCCTGGGGACACCTGCCCAGTGGGCCCCAGCCCTACAGAGGCTGGCAAAGATGATGTTTCCAAATTACACTCCAGCCCAGGCCAGCACCCCTCCTAGCAACCTACCTTGGGACTTAGAACCCCACCCCACACCCCCAGCCACCTTGCCTTTCCTTCCTGTGGGTCCTCTTTCAAAGTCCAGCCTAGTCTGGACTGCTTCCCCATCAGCCTCCCCAAGGTTCTGTCCTGTTCCGAGCAACTTTTCTAATTATAAACATCACAGAACATCCTGAATCAAAGCGTGTGTCTTGCTCTGTCTCTATCCTTGCTTGCAGCTCTTACGAGGGACGGCGTGATTTGTCTTTATAGGAAGACCTGGACTCTTTCTGCTGGGAAAGGAAATGGGTACCTTAGAACCGTGGACCTTGTGGTGTGGAGAGCTGAGGTTTTAGGCAACTTGCCCGCGTGTTCTCTAAATGGGAAGCTCCCCTGGGCTGGACCTAACTGCCAATAACTACCCTAGAGTGTGTTTTTGTCTCATTATAGACCTGAGCACTGGGAGATTCCAGAGTATAAAGGGTCAGGCACGGTTTGTCTAGACGATGTAACAAAGGTTTCTTTCAGTAGCTACTGTGTGTCAGGTACTTTCCTGTGTATCATTTTAAGTTGAAAGTGCTCCACAGTTCTGTGAAGTGGGTGTGGAGATGCCCCCTTCTCACAGATGAGAGCACTGGGCTTTGGAGAAGTTGAATACCCTGTTCCAGGACAAAGGCAAAGCTCAGAACAGAATCCAGGCCCCTTAACCCCCACTGTGGTCCAGAAACATTGCATGCTTTTTGCCAGGCACTATGCTGAAGTGTGTGACATACCTGGACCCGTTCAGTTATCATTTATCAAACTCAAAGGTTGATTATACTGTTCTCAATTTAGCAATAAGCAACTCGAAGCTCAGAGTGATTGAGTTGCTCACCCAAAGTCACACAGCAGCTAATGTGGCAGAACGGGAATCAGAACTAGGTCTGTCTGGGCCTGGGGCGGTGGCTCACGCCTGTAATCCCAGCACTTTGGGAGGCCGAAGAGGGCAGATCACCTGAGGTCAGGAGTTCGAGACCAGCCTGGCCAACATAATGAAACTCCGTCTCTACTAAAAAATACAAAAATTAGCCAAGCGTGGTGGCAGGTGCCTGTAATCCCCACTACTCAGGAGGCTGAGGCAGGAGAATCATTTGAACCCAGGAGGTAGAGGTTGCAGTGAGCTGAGATCGTGCCACTGCCCTCCAGCCTAGGTGACAGAGTGAGACACCGTCTCAAAACAACAACAACAAACTACGTCTGTCTTATTCCAAGCATTTTTTTTTCCATTCCCCCATAGCTGATGTCTCAATTTACTGATTATCTTTTATATGTCAAATATGCTAAATAGTGCAGAAGAAAACAGCCTCTGCCCTTGAGGAGCTCCCAGCCCGACAGATTGAGAGAGTGAGGTGTACACAGGTCTAACGCACAGGAGTGCACACTGTGATCCAGGCAGAACCAAGTGTCAGGTGGATGTGTTGGGGAGCCCGCTGCTGTCTGGAGTGTGAGGACAGGGAGGGACTGTCTCTTTCATGGGCTCATTGGTTCTCACACACACAACACACACACACGCACATTAGGAAGGTCAGGACTGAATAAGGAAGGAGCCAGGGTGGGTCCTCTGGAGGCGGATGACAGCTCCGGGAGCACTCCCAGGAGGAGTTGGCCTTGGGGCTGGCTCATTGGGTGGGGTAAGAATACAGCTTAGGTTTCCTGTTCCCAGGGCAAGCAAGTACCTAGAGGCAACCAAGTACCATCACCCGTTCCCTGGAAACCCTTTCCACCCTGATCCAGTGTTGCCACCTGATGAGAATGGCTTTGCCACAACATACTCAGACTTATCTGCTGGCATCTTGGGAGCATCCCAGCCATTCCAGCATGGCCGTTTGACGCACAACTCCATTCTGCCGTTTTTGTTTTTTTTTTT
>NW_012110297.1:37084-38748 GCF_000951045.1 Mandrillus leucophaeus | reverse complement strand
CGGGAGGCGGAGCTTGCAGTGAGCTGAGATCCGGCCACTGCATTCCAGCCTGGGCGACAGAGCGAGACTCCGTCTCAAAAAAAAAAAATAAAAAATAAAAAATAAAAAAAATAAATAAATAAATAAATAAAATAAAATAAAATAAAATAAAACAAAGGCCCAGTGTTTGACCCTTGGTAAATTCTCCGTAAATCTTGACGGTTAACCCTCATCAAGGGTGACAAATTTTATTTTTTTTTAAGGATGGATTTGATTTTTGCAAACAAGCAGCAGTGTTTTACAGCATTTTTTTTTTTTTAGATAGAGTCTCCCTCTGTTGCCCAACGGGGAGTGCAGTGGCGTGATCTCGGCTCACTGCAGCCTCTGCTTCCAGGGTTCAAACGATTCTCCTGCCTCAGCCTCCCGAGTAGCTAGGATTACAAACACTTGCCACCACGCCTGTCTAATTTTTGTATTTTCGTAGAGACAAGGTTTTACCATGTTGGTCAGGCTGGTCTGGAACTCCTGACCTCAAGTGATCCGCCTGCCTCGGCCTGCCGAAGTACTGGGATTACAGGCACGACCCACTGCATCCAGCCTATATGTTCTTTTCAAAATTATTATTATTTTCATTTTTTATTTATTTATTTTTTGAGACGGAATCTCTCTCTGTCGCCCAGGCTGGAGTGCAGTGGCATGATATCCGCTCACTGCAAGCTCCGCCGCCTCCCGGGTTCACTCCATTCTCCTGCCTCAGCCTCCCTAGAAGCTGGGACTACAGGCGCCTGCCACCACACCTGTCTCTACTAAAATTTTTTTGTATTTTTAGTAGAGACGGGGTTTCACCGTGTTCGCCAGGATGGTCTCGGTCTCCTGACCGAGGACACATGGTTTACATGAGCAATTAGCAGCAGCTGGCCAGAGCAGCAGAAATATACATGCTTCTGTTAATTTCCATGGGAAACTGGGACTGTGCTCTAGGGTCCTAAAAAACACAGACAGCACTGGACAATAGAACACACGCTTGACTGGGCACAGTGGCTCATGCCTGTAATCCCAGCACTTTGGGAGGCCGAGGTGGGCATGAGCCACCATGCCCGGCCTCTTCACAATTATTTATCGGTGCTTACTGCTGAGACCAGTTCCGAGGGACACAGCAGTAAGCAAGGCAAAGTCCTTGCCCTCACAGAGCTCCTAGTTTATCAGCGGGAAAATGAGATCTACGTGATTATAGTACTTCATGACAAGTGGCCCCGAAGGTGAATAAACCCCTGGCAGCAAGCCTCAGAAAGAGTAGAACTTGGCTGGGCGCAGTGGCTCATACCTGTAATTCCAGCACTTTAGGAGGCTGAAGCAGGTAGATCTCTTGAGTCCAAGAGTTCAAGACTAGCTTGGGCAACATGGTGAAACCCCATCTTTACAAAAAATGTTAAAAATTAGGCCAGCCATGGTGGCTCACGCCTGTAATCCCAGAACTTTGAGAGGCCAAGGCGGGTGGGTCACAAGGTCAGGAGTTCGAGACCATCCTGACCAACATGGTGAAACGCATCTCTACTAAAACTACAAAAATTAGCCAGGCATGGTGGCGCTTGCCTTGTAATCCCAGCTACTCATGAGGCTGAGGCAGAAGAATCGTTTGAACCCAGGAGGCTGAGGTTGCAGTGAGCCGAGATCATGCCACTGTA
>NW_012110297.1:24943-35979 GCF_000951045.1 Mandrillus leucophaeus | reverse complement strand
GTTCAAGAATAAATAATGGAAAAATAAATAAATAAATAAATAAATAAATAAATAATGGAATGGCCTAATAAGTCTCTCATTTTTTTTTTTTTTTTTGAGACGGAGTCTTGCTCTGTCACCCAGGCTGGAGTGCAGTGGCGCAATCTCGGCTTACTGCAGGCTCCTCCTTCTGGGTTCACACCATTCTCCTGCCTCAGCCTCCCAAGTAGCTGGGACTACAGGTGCCCACCACCACGCCTGGCTAATTGTTTGTATTTTTTAGTAGAGACAGGGTTTCACCGTGTTAACCAGCATGATCTGGATCTCCTGACCTCATGATCCACCTGACTTGGCCTCCCAAAGTCCTGGGATTACAGGCGTGAGCCACCATGCCTGGCCTGTGTTTAATATTTTGTATATGGTGATATGAGCACAGGAACAGATGTGGAAGGAATGCCCAATCTGTAAACACAGTTTTTTATGGGTACAGGAAAAAGGCATTAAGAAGATTAAATTTTTAGGCTGGGCATGGTGGCTCATGCCTGTAATACCAATACTCCAGGAGGCCGAGGCAGACGGATCACCTGAAGTCAGGAGTCCAAGACCAGCGTGGCCAACATGGCAAAACCCCATCTCTACTAAAAAGTACAAAAATTAGCCGGGTGTGGTGGCACACGCCTGTAATCCCAGCTACTCAGGAGGCTGAGACTGGAGAATCACTTGAACCTGGGAGGCGGAAGTTGCAGTGAACCAAGATCGCACCACTGCACTCCAGTCTGGGTGACAGAGTGAGACTCCATCTCAAAAAAAAAAAAAAAAAGGAATACTCTATGACTGAATAGAAAACTATATGGCATAATAGTGACACTAGTTATCTATTGCTGTATAGCAAATTACTCCATTTAGTGGCTGAGGACAACAAATATTTATCATCTCACAGTCTCTGTGGGGCAGGAATCTGGGCTGTGTGGCTCAAGGTCTCTTACAAAGTGGCAATGAACGTGTCAGGAAGGGCTGCAGTCTCATCCAAAGATTTGACTGGGGGTGGATCTACTTCAAAGCTCACTTACAGTTTCTGGCAGGATTCAGTTCACTATGGGCTGTTGCTGTTACTATTCAATTCCTTGCTATGTGGGCCTCTCCACAGGGCAATTTACAACCTGGCAGCTCACTTCTCTTAGAACAAGCAAGCAAGACAGAAACCAGAGTCTTTGGAATGTCATGAAAGTGACATTCCATCACTTTTGACAAATCTAGTCCATAGAAGCAAGTCATTCACATCCAGCCGCAATCCAGAGGAGGGGATAATATATATGGCACACATGCCAGGAGGTGGGTGTTCTAAAGATGTAAAAATTCACAATGTACATGAACAAGGAAAACAAAATAAAATTAAAAAGTAGATAAGCATGATGGAAGGGTCATAAGATGCGGGCCTGGTTAGCACTGTTAAGGAGTCTGACTTTATTCCAAAGGGCAGCCGTCAGTTTCAGGTGGGGGTCACGTGGTCAGCTGTGTACCTTAAATATCTCAGTTTGCTAAATCAAGAAATAGTAGAGGCTGGGCACAATGGCTCATACCTGTAACCCCAGCATTTTGGGAGGCTGAGGCAGGAGGATCGCTTGAGGCCAGGAGTTTGAGATCATCCTGGGCAATGTGGCGAGACCCTGTCTCTACAAAAAATTTAAAAATTAGCTGGATGTGGTGGTGTAACCACCAATGGGTTCTTCCTGCCCACTGCACAAACAAAAATCCTGGCATTGCAGTGAAGAAAGAGTTTAATAGACATGAGGCCAGCCATGCCACTTGGGAGGCAAAGTCATTACTCAAGTCAATCTCATTAAAAGCTCCTGGGTTAGGAGTTTTTCAAAGGCAGTTTGGGGAAAGGGCTGAGGCTGACTAGGTAATGGGTGCTTGCTGCTGATTGGTTGGGTCAGAGATGAAATCACAAGGAGTTGAAGCCTCTTCTTGCACTGGGTTGCTCCTGTGTGGGGTCACAGAAGCAGTGGAGCTATTGACTGGGGGCTCCAGGTGGAGCCATGGGTGTCTGACATGCAAAAAACTTGAAAAGGTATCTCAAAAGGCCAGTCTACAATAGTGATGTTATTCGCACGAGGAATTGGGGAAGTTGCATATCTTGTAACCTCCAGAAAAATGGCTGACAATTTTATGTCTATACTTTAGCAGAGTTCAGGCTCCTCTTCCCTCAGCCTGGGGGGCCTTTTATTAGCCTTGCAAAGGCAGTTGAGTTTGGGGAAGGGCTATTATCATTTAAACTATAAACTAAGTGTCTGTCAGAGTTAGCTCAGCGTAAGCGCAGGAATAATTAAGGCAACTTGAAAGCTAAAGGCAAGAGTGTGGAGGTTGGCTATATCAGATCTCTCCTACTGCCATAATTTTCTCACTGCTATAAGTTTTGCAAAGGTGGTTTCAGTGGTTCACACCTATAGTCCTAGCAACCTGGGAGGCTGAGGCAGGACGAGTGCTTGAACCCAGGAGTTGGAGGCTGTGAGCTATGATCTCGCCATTGCACTCCAGTGGGCAACAAAGCAAGACTTTGTCTTGGAAGAAAAGGAAGGCAGGAAGGAAGGAAGGAAGGAAGGGAGGAAGGAGGGGAGGCAGGAAGGAAGGAAGAAAGAAAGGAAGAAAAGAAGGAAGGAAGGAAGAAAGGAAGGAAGAAAGGAAGGGAGGAAGGAAGGAAGAAAGGAAGGGAGGAAGAAAGAAAGGAAAGGAGGAAGGAAGGAAGAAAGAAAGTGAGAAAGGGAGGAAGGGAGAAAGGAAGAGAGGGAGGGAGGGAAGGAGGGAGAGAGGGAGGGAGGGATGGAGGAAGCAAAAGTAGAGGTATGAAGAAAACCATCAGAAAAAAATAGCTAAAAAGGTAAAAAATCATTGTCTCTAGGCTGGGGCATTAGGTTTACAAAGAGTTAGGACAGAAGATTGTTGCTTTTCATTATAAGCCGATCTACATAAACTCTTAGTATTTTTTAAACCATGTATTTATATTGCTTTTATTTAAAATAATTCTTAATTTAAAAAACAACAACAACAGCAGAGCTCACACCTGTAATCCCAGCACTTTGGGAGGCCGAGGCAGGCGGATTGCTTGAGCCCACGAGTTCAAGATCAGCCTGAGCAACATAGTGAGACCCCAGCTCTTAAAAACAAAACAAATGAACAAACAAAAAGATAGAAAGTGGATAAAAAGGAAACCATGGAAAGGAAATTCATTTGGCAATGATGTGGTGTACATTCTAATGCATAAATGCAGTAGTTGATTCTGTTGGGGTGAGGGTGTGAGTGCTTAATACTTCTGTTTCCTTCCAGCCTTTCTCCACCCCTCCCCTCACTCCTGCTTGGAAGGAAGAGTGACTCATGATTGGGGAGTTTCAAAGTGTCGCCCAGTCCCTTCCTCTCACCTTCCCCTTGGGCATGAGGCTGCCCACTGAGGGACTGAATTCCCAGTTGTCTCTCAAACAAGGGCTGGGGACCCAGCAGGCCCCATGCTAGGTGCTGAGGGATATGAGATTTAAACATCACAATCCCTGTCCTTACAGAACTCACATTTTAGTGGGAGAGACAAAGAAGGGACATCTAGTGCAGTCCAGAGAAGGTCAAAGAAGGCTTCCTGGAGGAGGTGACCTCAAGTATGAATGGGGATTCTTTCAGAGCAGTAAATCAACCCAGAGGAGTCACCATGGTGGTTGAGACAACTGGAAGTAATTGAGTGATGCTGGACCATAAAAGGCAGGGTGGGGGACAGTAAGAAGGATGCTGGGACTAAATAGTGAGGAATGTTGTGTGCCAGGTTAAGGAGTCTGGGCTTTATCCCAAGGGCAGTGGGCAAGGGTCCAGAGCTTATGAAGGTTTTATCCACAGTAGGTGACATGGCCATATTTGTAATTTGAACAGTCACTGCAGGACAGCAAATATATTGGATGAAGGAACCACAGATTGCCTGGGTTTCTTAACAGAGCAATCTCTCCCTGATCCACCGTTACTATGTTTTCATCCGTCTTGCCCAGACAACATACGGATGCTTCCTTCCAGTGAAATCTCACTTTCTGCCCACTGTGGTCTTCTTCTAACCTCCAAACACTACAGCCCAGGAGTTTCAAGTAGCAGGATTTTGATCTGGCTGCAGCTTTGCTCTGTCAACAGTTTTAGCAAAACCTCCTTCCACCCCTGCGTGCAATTTAGAGATAGCACTTCTGAAATGGTCCGTGGATAAAGGATGTTGCTGCTCTGGGAAAATGTGTCTGCCTCCTGCCAGCAGGAGACAAAGAGCACTGAAACCGTGCCAAAAGATGCTGTCCAGAAAGGGAAGGTCAAACAGCCCTCGACATTCTCTTTGTTAAAGTCTTGCCTTCTTCCATTTTTACATTCAAATCAGCTTCCGCAACCCCATGTCCTTTGGCTGGGGGGAAGGTTAAATAATGTTTCTTAAGAATATCATATACTTTCCTAAAACTCCACAGTCCTTGCCCACCAGGAGGGAAAGGGTACAGTGAAATATAAACCAAAAATAAAATTCTAAACCCCGCAACCATCTGAATGGACTCCCCCTCTCAGCCAAGGGCATTCCAAACTTAACCTGAAAAACTAGTTCAGGCCATGATAGGAAGGGGGATTCAGATACGCCTCATTATTCCCTCCTTCCTTTTGAAATTCGGGCCCAGCTGACCAGCATTAACATCAACACAGACCTTAAGACTGACAGGCTGTAAGAAACATTACAACAGGCTGTAAGAAACATTACAAAATGTTTCAGACCTTAAGACTGAATGTTTCTTAAGACTGAATGTTTCTTAAGTGTAAGAAACATTACAAAATGTTACAGACCTTAAGACTGACAGGCTGTAAGAAACATTACAAAATGATGAGAAACATTTACAACCTATTATCTCTGAAGCCTGCTACCTGGAGGCTTCATCTGCATGATAAAACCATGGTCTCCACAGCCCCTTATCTAACCAGACATTCTTTCTACTGATGCCATGTCTTTAGACAATAACTCTTTCAACAAATTACCAATCAGAAACTCTCTGAATCCACCTATGACCTGGAAGCCCTCAATTCCAGTTATCCCACCTTTCTGGACCAAACCAATGTACATCTTACATGTATTGATTGATGTCTTATGTCTCCCTAAAATGTATAAAACCAAGTTGTAGTCTGACCACGTTGGGCACCTCTTCTCAGAATCTCCTGAGGGCCATGTCACAGGCCATTGGGTCACTCATATTTGGCTCAGAATAAACCTCTTCAAATATTTTACAGAGTTTGACTCTTTTCATTGACAGAAGATACAAGGATGCCTATGGAACAGAATGTAGACCAAAAAAAAAAATAAAATCATGTGGGTGCTCCAACAAGTCCACCACTCCATTCTCCTCTAATTCTGTGGCTGAGCATATCAAGCCTACCTGGTAAAGAGTTGATGTTCTGTGAATGAATGAGACTTTCATATAGAATATTAAATCTGCAATATAAACAGATATTCAGCAGAAAACCATATTCCATCATATACCCCATAAATATATACAAATACTATGTACTCATAAAAAATTTTTTAAAAACCAACCAAACATGGCCAGGTGCAATGGCTCATGCCTGTAATCCCAGCACTTTGGGAGGGTGAGGTAGGCAGATCACCTGAGATTGGGAGTTCAAGACCAGCCTGACCAACATGGAGAAACCCCGTCTCTACTAAAAATACAAAAAATTAGCCAGGTGTGGTGGCACATGCCTGTAATCCCAGCTACTCGGGACGTTGAGGCAGGAGAATCGCTTGAACCCAGGAGGCAGAGGTTGCGGTGAGCCAAGATCGTGCCATTGCACTCCAGCCTGGGCAAGAGTGAAACTCCACCTCAGAAAAAAAACAAAAACAAAAAACCAACCAAACAAAAACGATTTATCATTGTATTAGTCCGTTTTCATGCTGCTGATAAAGACATACCTGAGACTGGTAAGAAAAACAGGTTTAATTGGACTTACAGTTCCACATGGGGAGGCCTCAGAATCATGGCGGGAGGGAAAAGGCACTTCTTACATGGTGGCGGCAAGAGAAAATGAGGAAGATGCAAAAGTGGAAACCCCTGATAAAACCATCAGATCTCATGAGACTTATTCACTACCACAAGAATATTATAGGGGAAACTGCCCCCATGATTCAAATGATCTCCCACTGGGTCCCTCCCACAACATGTGGGAATTATGGGAGTACAATTCAAGACCAGATTTGGGTGGGGACACAGAGCCAAAACATATCAATCATATATCTAATTTAACCTTTTTGGGATACCATTAAAGAGATGAGAGGCCAGGTGCAGTGGCTCATTCCTGTAACCCCAGAGCTGTGGTGGGAGGATCACTTGAGGTCAAGAGTTCGAGACCAGCCTGGGCAATATAGCAAGACCCCCATTTTTACAAAACTTTTTTTTTTTTTTTTTGAGATGGAGTTTCGCTCTTTTTGCCCAGGCTGGAGTGCAATGGCGTGATCTCAGCTCACTGCAACCTCTGCCTCCTGGGTTCAAGCAATTCTCCTGCCTTAGCCTCTCAAGTAGCTGGGATTTACAGGCATGCGCCACCATGCCCGGCTAATTTTTGTATTTTTAGTATATACGAGGTTTCTCCATGTTGGTCAGGCTGGTCTTGAGCTCCCGACCTCAGGTGATCCAACCGCCTCGGCCTCCCAAAGTGCTGGGATTACAGACATGAGCCACCGTGCCCAGCAAAACATTTTTTAAATTAGCTGGACCTGGTGGTGTGAGCTGTAGTCCCAGCTATTCGGAAAGCTGGGACAGGAAGGTTGCTTGAGCCCATGAATTCAAGACTACAATGACTCATGATCGTACCACTGCACTCTAGCCTAGGGGACAGAGCAAGACCCTGTCTCATAAATAAATAAATAAATAAATAAATAAATGGGAGATGTTATGGGAGAATCTCAAGAGATTCCTTGAGACCTGATATCCATGGCATCACCATAAAAAGAATTTTTCTGTCTTAGAAGGATAGACAGGGATGAATGGAGTCAGGACCATTATCCCTGGGAAACGCATGCCTGTGCCCCTGCCACAGTAAGTCTATATCTCTGACCTGAGAGGTGAGAATGTGGAACCCCTGCAATCCCTGCTGGAAGCCTCTGTCTTCCAAAATCCACTTACTTGTCCATTCCATACAGATGTCTGCCAAAGAATCAAGCTTCATGCTGTGCTTGATTCAGACCTGTTGGAAGCAACTTAGATTTTTCTGCAGATGCAGAAGTGAGTAAGTCCAGCCTACAATGGAAGGTTAATTAACATTAGTCTGGAGATTTCATTTCCAGCTGATAGATTACGTATCGCAGGTCCAGTGAGTTCATTTGCAGCTCAGGGGAACAAATGCAAAGGCTTAAGACAAATGCACTCTTTAACTCAAGACAACCCATACAATGTCTTATAAGCTGTGTGGTCATCATAAGCCTTATACTAAAAGGTTATGTTCCTGGGAGATTAAAGAAAATCCTTGTAGTTGAAACATTAAATATCTCAGAGAACCTCTTGTTTCTTCTCTATAAACATTAAAGAGAGGAGCTATAATGGTAACGCTGACCAAAAAAAAAAAAAAAAAAAAAAGCCAAATTGTGTAAAATATTTAAAGAGGTTTATTCTGAGCCAGTATGAGCAATCATGGCTCAGAGTACAGTCTCAAGACGTCCTGAGAAAGGATGCCCAAGGTGGCCGGGTTACAGCTTGGTTTTATACATTTTAGAGAGACAGAAGTGACAGGCAAAAATATAAATCAATACATGGAAGGTATACATTGGTTCAGCCTGGAAAGGTGGAACATCTCAAAGCAGTGGATGCTCATAGGTTCTAGATGGAGTCAAAGATTTTCTGACTGGCAGTTGGTTGAAAGAGTTAAACTTTATCTGAAGAATTGAACTCAGTAGAAAGAAATGTTTGCGTTAAGATAAGGTGGGTTGCAGAAGCCAAGGTTTTTGTGCTGACTCAGCACAAGAGGACGGCTTCAACTCCCTATGATTTCATCTCTGACCCAACCAATCAGCGCTCTCCACTTTCTGACCCCCTACTCACCAAATTATCCATAAAAACCACCATTCTTGAGTTTTCAGGGAAACTGATTTGAGTAATAATAAAACTCTGGTTTCCCATACAGCTGGCTCTGCAAGAATTAAACCCATTCTCTATTGCAATTCCCCTGTCTTGATAAATCAGCTCTGTCCAGGCAATGAACAAGGAGAACCCAATGGACAGTTACAATACCAGCGTCAGGTTGGAATTTGGTATCTTATTGCTAGAGAGTCTGTTTTGTCAGTCTTATGTGCACTATTGAGTATTAATGCTGGTCAGTTGTGGCTAAACTCCAAAAGGGAGGGGGTATAAGGAGGCGTGTCCAACCTCCCTTCCTGTCATGGCCTGAAATTTAGTTTTAGGTTTTCTCTGGCCCAGAGGGGGTCCATTTAGTCAGTTAGGGAGCTTAGGACCTTATTTTCGGTTTACAGTAATGAGACACAGCAGATGAGATTTATTTTATTTTATTTTTAAGACAGAGCCTCACTCTGTCACCCAGACTGGAGCAGAGAGTGGAGTAGCACAATCACAGCCCACTGCATCCTCAACCTCCTGGACTCAAGCAATCCTCCTGCCTCAGACTCCCAAGTAGCTGGGACCTCAGGCACATGCCACCATGCCTCGCTGGGGTCTTTTAAATTATTACTATCTGTAATGACGGGGTCTCCCTATGTTGCCCAGGCTGGTCTTGAACTCCTGGCCTCAACAATCCTCCCGCCTCAGCCTCCCCAAGTGCTGGAGTGAATGAATCACTGCAAACCTGGCTTCAGACGAGTGGATTTAAACTTTAAATTCCACTCATCTGTGCCCCAACTAAGTTTCCATGAGTGAGCCTGTGGTTACTGGAGTGTGAGATTTCTCCAACTTTCTTTCCCTTATCATTCTTCAAATGACAACTTCAGTGGAGCATTTAAAATTATAATTAAAAATTCCCTGAGGTTGATCCAAAAAATTAAAGACAATATTTGATATTCATGCGCCTCTATACAAATGGGAAATTCATCTATGCCTGTCTCCCAAATAAATGTGATTGAATATCACAAGAATCATAAAATTCCTCCCTTAAGGAAGATTATGAGAGAGACCAGAACATACACACACACACACACACACACACACACTCTGTGCAAGCTAAAGCAACCCCATCTTGGATGCTAATCCACCCAGTTGATGTGTTTTATTGGTTTTTAGGTTTTCTTTTGAGACAGAGTCTCACTCTGTCGCCCAGGATAGAGTGCAGTGGTGTGATCTTTGCTCACTACAACTTTCACCTCCTGGATTCAGGCGAATCTCCTGCATTAGCCACCTCAGTGTTTGGGTGAAGGAAAAGGGACAAGATGGAGGAAGGTGAACAAGAAGGAGCAGTCCCTGTTGTTTCCGGGTTCTTCATCACAGATTTTCCCGCGCCTGGGAAAAGAACCAAATCAACTGAGCACGCGCAGAATGACGTCAAGCCGAGGACACCGAAATTCAAGAAGCCACTCCTACACACACGCCCCAAACTCCTCCCCTTCCAGCTCCCAGGCATAAAAGTCCGCCGCCCGCAGGAGCCGGCGTGACTTCTTCGGCCCCCACATTTGTGGACCGGAGAACATCACCCGAGAGCGCCAGCGCGACTTCCCTGGCCCCCCACACCTGAGGACCAGAGAACCTCGTCTGCGAGTGTATGCATATTTGCAATAAAAGACTGCCACTTTCTTATGTACTTTGGCTTCATGTTTAATTACTTAGCTCTCCTAAATTAAGTTATATTAAATTAAATCAAAACAGTAGCTGGGATTAAAGGCATGTGCCACCTCGCCCAGCTAGTTTTTGGATTTTTAGTAGAAATGGTGTTTTGCCACGTTGGCCAGGCTGGTCACGAACTCCTGGTCTCAAGAGATCCGCCTGCCTCAGTCTCCCAGAATGCTGGGATTACAGGCCATGAGCCACCACACCCCTCCAACCAAGTTGACTTCTGAATAACCAGCTTTCAGGAAGGCCTCTAAGATTTCCAGTTTATCTATTGTTCCTTGTGTAAAAGCATGTACTTACCATAAATCCTGCCCTTAGGCAGATTCACACAGCATTCTTGCCTTTCCCTGGGGGACTGACTTCAAATGTCCTTCACACTCCTTTCCTATAGCATATAGGCCCTGGGTCTTGGGGGTAATGGCATGCGGATCCACTATCTTGTCACCCTGCCGCTGAAGCCAGAGACTATGGCTTCTGTTCATAAATTCCTTTCTCCTTAAATATGAAGTCAAAAGTCATGTAGATAGGAGCTGTTGCTGAAGGGGGGATTCTTTATCTGAACAGTTCTGTCCTCTGGGCTTACTTGGCTATGGGGTGGACCCTTGGTCAGGGGACAGGTGAACAACTCTTTCAGCAAACTGTTTCAGTAATGTGCGTGTGTGTGTGTGTGTGTGTGTGTGTGTGTGTGTGTGTTTGTTCTGTGGTGAGCAGGCCTATGCCATTAGACAAACGGTGTAACTTTGGGCAAGCTGCTATCTTGGGACCTCAGCACACTCATTCATAAATTATGTCCTTTGGGTGAGATTTCTCTTGGGGTCTTCAAAACCCCCGAGACTGAGGACACATACTGCAGCCTAACGGCATCGAGGAGGGCAAGCATTCAAGTTAGGACAACGCGAACTCTAGCGTCAGCACTGCTAGGTACCTGCCCAAGACCTCGAATGCTGCCCTTACTATGCTTCAGTTTTCTCATCTATAAAAACGACATTTTTATCTTTTTGGTGGAGCTGTTAAATAAATTAAAAGACGTAAAGGGTCTAGCACGGTAGTTGGCAATAAATATCAGTTTCCCTTCTCGACTTCTCGATTTTGGCCAGGACCAGTGCTGTTCACATTCAGGACCTGCCTGAACCGGCAAGCCCTCCAAGTGGGTCCAAAGTGCAAAGGGAAAGTCACTGCTAGAGGCACCAGTGCGAGCACAGCGCCCCCGCGCGCCGAGTCGGGGAACTGCCGCGGGGTCCGGCCCTG
>NW_012110297.1:0-24368 GCF_000951045.1 Mandrillus leucophaeus | reverse complement strand
GGGCAGGGCTAGGTGTGAAGGCGGGGCCCTGGGCCGGTCGAGGGCCGAGGCTTCGGCCGGAGTAGGGCGGGGAGAGGGGCATTAAAGCTCATCTGTTTCACCATTACTGATCGGCTGCTATAAATAAAGCCAGCACCTCCCATTTGTTTTCTCTTCCTCAAATGAAGACGTGCTGCCGATTGCAGCTCCAGTCGCAGCACAGCAAAACGCTTTGTGTTAATTTTCTAAAATGCACTGACAAGTAAATCATAACATTCCTATCCCTTTGAGGTAGTTGTCGTCCCTAATTTATGGAGAAGGAAAGTCCTCAGGTGAAGGGGCTTGCTCAAAGTCACACAGCTAATAAAAGGCAGTGCCCTTAACCACTGAGCCAGGCTGCCTCCACGGTTTAACCAAAGGATTAGTAGTGACAGAGCTGAAACCGCAGTAAAAACTATGAACGGCGAGAAAAACAGACCTGACATTTTAGTTACCTGTGTAGTTATCCCTGCTGACTGGATACACAAGGGTTCTTGGGCTTTTTAAATGCTTAAAATAGCACAAGACTTCTGTTTTTGCCCAACCAAAGTCTTTGTTAGTGAGGATTCTCCAAACGGAACCAATAGGAGGTGTCTATTTAGAGGCAGATTTATTTTGAGGACCTGGCTCCCTGTGGAGATTGGCAAAGTCTAAAAGCCGCAGAGTAGGCGGGCAGGCTGGAGAGCCAGGGAGGAGCCAGAGGTGCAGTTCAGGTCTGAAGCCTGGCCGCTGGCAGAATTCCACCTTCTTCCAGGGAGGTCACTCTTCTTCCTGGGGTGTGGAGCCACTCACTAAATTAGCACAACCCCTGCATTTTTTAGGTTAGGGCTGAGGTGGTGGAAGAGGGAGTGACTTGCCCAAGGACACAGCTGTTAGGGTCAAGCAGTGGCTCCTGGGTTTCCTGGTTTCCAGCCTGGTTTTTATTGCTCATCACCACTGTCTCATGTTTGAGCTCTGGCCAGTTTGGGGTGACAGGTGACATCTGGCCTAGTCCCCAGCCCCTGACTTTGTCTTTTGCCACAGCTTAACTGGCAGAAGCTAAGGATGGGACATTTGACTAATCCTGCTTAAACCTAAAGAGGCTTTTTTAACTGAGGAGATTGATCCTCCTAAACTTACCATTCACACACCCTCTTCGCACACCTCACCCTCCTATGCCTGAAAATATTATTAGTTATCAATTTCACATAAAAAAAAATTTTGGGGGGCCAGGCACGGTGGCTCATGCCTGTAATCCCAGCACTTTGGGAGGCGGAGGTGGGCGGATCACGAGGTCAGGAGTTCCAGACCAGCCTGGCCAACATGGTGGAACCCTGTCTCTACTAAAAATACAAAAATTACCCGGGCGCAGTGGTGGGCGCCTGTAATCCCAGCTACTTGGGAGGCTGAGGCAGGAGAATTCCTTGAACCCGGGACACAGAGGTTGCAGTGAGCTGAGATTGCGCCACTGCACTCCAGCCTGGTGACAGAGCAAGACTCCGTCTCGGGGGAAAAATTTGTTTTCACTGGCTACTTTTGCTGGAATTAATTTCACATTTAAAAAATTCTGAAGCCAGGCATGGTGACTCATGCCTGTAATCCTAGCGCTTTGGGAGGCCAAGGTGAGAGAATCTCTTGAGCTCAGGAGTTGAAGCCCAGCTGGGACAACATAGTGAGACTTTGTTCCCACAAAATATTAAAAAATTAGCTAGGCATGGTGGCATGTGCCGATAGTCCCAGCTACTTGGGAGGCTGAGGTGGGAGGATTGCTTGAGCCCAGGAGTTTGAGGCTGCAGTGAGCTATAGCTGCACCACTGCACCCCAGCCTGGGCAGCTAGCAGGAGTGTGCTAGTAGCAAGCTCTAAAAACTTATATTATAAAAGTATGTGTATATATAACATATAATATGTGTATATATGTTATGTATACTATATGTTACATATAATAGTATATGGTATATGTTATATATAATGTGTATATATTTTTTATATATATACACACACACACACAAACACACGTTGATTCTGCTCCATGGAGTTTATAAGGGGAGATGGATTTTCTTTTTTCTCTTTTTTTTTGATACGGAGTCTCACACTGTCACCCAGGCTGGAGTGCAATGGCACTATCTCGGCTCACTGCACCCTCCGCCTCCCGGGTTCACTCAATTCTCCTGCCTCAGCCTCCCGAATAGCTGGGATTACAGGTGCACACCATCACACCCGGATAATTTTTTGTATTTTTAGTAGAGACAGGGTTTCACTATGTTGGCCAGACTGGTCTTGAACTCCTGACTTCATGATCTGCCTGCCTCGGCCTCCCAAAGTGCTGGGATTACAGGCGTGAGCCACTGCGCCCGGCCTGGACTTTCATTTTTTTTTTAAAAAGTTCAAAGTTATAGTGCAAGGTTAAGTTGCTTACAGATACCAGGTGCTTTAGGAACCCTCTAGAAGGAAAGTTGCTATGAGCTGGGTCATCAGGGCTGGTCACAGAGGAAGGAGGAGCTTGAGTTGGGCTTGATGGCTGAGCAGGGATGAGCCAGACAGAGTAACACTATAGAAACAGGGGCTGGAAGGATGCTGTGAGCAGCTTTCAAAGAGAGGCACCTGAAGGATGAGTGCAGGCAGTGTGCAGACCAGCCTGGCAGCAGCCAGAACACAGATAAGATCCTGGACAGTCTGGTAAACAGCCGAGTGACACATGAAAGCAATGTATTTTGATGTGGCTCAGAGCACGGAAGGCACGGCACTGAGAGTGCGGTGAGGTAGAGATGGTGCCTGGTAGGCTATGACCAAGGGGCATATGCAGAGCTGTGCCTGGCACCCAGGGGTGACTAACCTTGGAAAGGAAGAGCTCAGCAGATCAGACCATTTGAGAGGGAAAGTGGAGCCTGGGTGACTGGAAGAGTGACGTCACCGCTGCCTGAAGCAGGGGAAGACCCAGATTTTTGTCACATGGCCTCTTTCCCAGTGCAGCACTGCCCCCAGCACCTGCACCTCCATCCATTTCTGTCTGAACTCTTGTACTCTTATTACCTTTCTGGCCAGAGTAGCCCCATTGGAGCCTTAAGAGGCAGAGACAGAAAGACGGGACTGAATCCCTCTGCTCTGGGGATGCGCCTGATCTCACCCACTTGCCTGCCAGACCCTCTGAGATCACTGTGGATCACACACTCCTGCTAGTTGCCCAGGAGCCGTCTGCCAAGGTCTTTGGAGAGCGAGCTGTCTCCATAATCAGACACCTCCAGAGCTCTGCTGCGGAGTGAAGGCAGCAGGGAGAGGCGCACTGGCTATAGGACGCAGGGTTTCTGACCTCTCAGATCATTGCGTATTGTGATCACAGTGAAGCAACAGAGTTTGAGAAAAATCATTCTGAATAATGAGAAAGAAGATGGCCTGGACCCAGGCTGAGCAGTAGAACCCGGTTGGGTTGTGTTTTTCTGGTTTATTGATCTGGTCATGCGGTTTGCGGACCGTGCCTCGCTGCACCTCTCTCTGCCTCCCGTTTCCCTTTTCTTGGACCGTCCTAGGCTCCCTGGCTCATGGTGCATTCTTTTTTCCTCACAGGCAATTTTTACCCAGAAAAACAAGCCAGGGCCTGACCCGTTGGACACAAGACGCTGGCAGGGCTTTCGGCTGGAGGAGTATCTGATAGGGCAGTCCATTGGCAAGGGCTGCAGTGCTGCTGTGTATGAAGCCACCATGCCTGCATTGCCCCAGAACCTGGAGGTGACAAAGAGCACCGGGTCGCTTCCAGGGAGAGGCCCAGGTACCAGTGCACCAGGAGAAGAGCAGGAGCAAGCTCTGGGGGCCCCTGCCTTCCCCTTGGCCATCAAGATGATGTGGAACATCTCGGTAAGCACCAGGCCTTTCATCTTTAAAGGAGATGTTCTCAAAATGCCCATCTTAGTGAGCCTGGTGAGGATTTTTTTCCAGGAAGTAGGTAGGAAAAGACAGATTCTTCACAGGAAAGGTGCTTATTATATAGTCAGGGTGCCTCCCCGTTACACAGAAGTAGACCAGAATGTTTCAAATTGTATTCTGCCCACAGATCACCCAGGGATTAGGTTCAAAGGTAGATTCTGGCCAGGTATGGTGGACCACGCCTGTAATCCCAGCACTTTGGGAGGCCATTCAGTTGAGCTCAGGAGTTCGAGACCAGCCTGGGCAACATGATGAAACCCCATCTCTATGAAAAATACAAAAATTAGCCAGGTGTGACAGCTTGCACCTGTAGTCTTAGCTACTTGGGTGGCTGGTAGCTGAAGTGGGAGGATCACTTGAGTCCAAGAGGCAGAGGCTGCAGTGATCCAAGATTGTGGCACTGCACTCTAGCCTGGGTAACAGAGTGAGACCCTGTCTCAAAAAAAAAAAAAAAAAACACCCAAAGGTAGATTCTGATTCAGCAGGTCAGAGGTGGGGCCTGAGATTCTGCCTTCCCAGTAAGCTCCCACGTGATACCAATGCCACTGCTCTGTCAACCACACTTCGAGTAACAAGGGCCTAAACCACTGGTTTCTACCCTGATTGGTCAGTTCACCATCCCCTCCTGCCTGTAACCTGCCTCACTGGAGAGGGGGAACTGGATCTCTTTCCTCTAAGCTCACTCTGCAAGCCCACCTCCAGCTCAGAGGCTTGCCTGTCAACTCCCTGCTCTCAACTCTTGGAAGGACTCAAGGCTTTGGGAAATTGAAGAGTATTTTTCCCCCACGAAAACAATTCCTGTCCACTTCATTTATTTACCTTGCCATTGCTAGGTGGGCTTTAAAAATGTATCAAGACCCGATGCTCTGTCTCCTGCCCATCCTTGGGCCCATCCATTCAAGGCCGAGGTGGGAAGTGGCCACAGCTGTTCATGGTGGGCCCTAGAGGATGCAGTTTCTTGTTCTGATTTGGGGAATGAAGGTTATTAGACTGTTGCACTCCAAGCTGGGTTAATAGCTAACAAGCAGCCAAATCCTTTGCCTGTGAAACATCCAGTCTTAGCATCACAACATGCACTGGTTGGGGCATGACAGCTGTTGCATTCACAGAAGCTACAAGATTGTTCATTCTTACAGGATCTTCTTGATACAGGTTTCATATGTCCTGAGAGCCCTTCCTAATGCAATGAGGACAATAAGGTGCTTTCCCCACTCTTTGGGTTTTGTCTGTTCGTTGCGGAAGATGGAGGAAGGCTGTTCCATGATTCAGTACAGCTTCACCCAGGGTGGAGCATGTCAGGCTCTGGCCTGGCTGGTGAAGGGAGCCTGCAGAATGAGTTACTGATCCAGTGGTCAATTTCAAACTGGTGGGGACCAGAGGCACCGATGGCAGGAAACAGCACCCCATACCCTGATCACCTTGGCATCTCCTCCAGCCCTGGCACCTAGGCTGCAAGAGTTTGAGGAGTGTGAAGCATCCTCTGAGTTGGCGTGGATGGTACCTCTGTCTGTCTCCCAGGAGTAGCTTGTCTCAGCCTACCACTTAAGAGAGGTCATCTTATCTCAAAGGTCAGAGCAGCTGTCCTGCTGCAGGTTACAGGCAGGGCTTACAAGGAACTTACTGTTCTGCTCCAGCCTGTGTAACCCTGGGTTCCTTGTGGGTGTTCCAGGCAGGTTCCTCCAGCGAAGCTATCTTGAACACAATGAGCCAGGAGCTGGTCCCAGCGAGCCGAGTGGCCTTGGCCGGGGAGTATGGAGCAGTCACTTACAGGTCAGTGCCCTCTGCCTGCCGGACTGACTGAGGCTTCTTTGAGAGCGTCTTCATCCATCACTTGTGTCGTCAGCACCTGGTATAGTGTCTGACATGACAGTAGATAATAAAGGCTTAATGTTGGTGATGGATTTTCAGTTAGTGGATAATTTCACTTGGGAAAAATTGCAGGTGATCTGACCCCAAGTGATGATGCCCATGCGTAATTCACATTGGAGCAGGGGAGAGAAGGCCACCCAAACAGGCCCAATTCACAGTGTTGCATGATTGATCGCGGTTCTCTGATTCCTCCTAAGAAATGCACGGGTAGAGCGCCACCTATTGGAATAAACTGAACTCTGTCCCCACCGGAGGGAACACTCGTTTCACTAATAGTTATGTGCACTGATGGTGTTAAGAGATTTTAAAAAAAACAAAAAGTGGTCTGTTGGCCCAGAGCTCTCAGTGTGGCAGCAGAGGGCCCAGGGTGTAAGTGCTAGAATTGAGTATGCTCGGGCTGAGGGAGCCCAGCGGAGGCGTGTGCTGCAGAGGAATGGCTGCTCAGAAAGACTTCTCAGAGGGAAAGGTTGTGCCACCTTGTGAAGGATGAATTGGCATTACTTGGGCAGAGGGGTAGGGAAGAGGCATTCCCAGCAGAGGGAAGAGCAAGTGAACAGCAGCTACACTTCCAGCTCAGAAAAGCCCACGTGCACAGGTGGTGAGGACTGACGCGCAGGCTATGACGGAGGAGGTACTGTGCCCACCTTAATGTTTACAGCCTGGCGCACGCCTGTAATCCCAGCACTTTGGGAGGCCAAGGCAGGCAGATCACTTGAGCCCAGGAGTTCAAGAGCAGCCTGGGCAACATGGTGAAACCCTGCCTCTACAAAAAATATAAAAAATTTTAGCCAGGCATGGTGGCATATGCCTGTGGTCCCAGCTACTCAGGAGGCTGAGGCGGGAGGATCGTCTGAGCCCAGGGAGGTTGAGGCTCCAGTGAACCCAGATCATGCCACTGCACTCCAGCCCGGGCGAGCAAGTGAGACCCTGTCTCGAAAATATATGTATATGTATTTGTAGCCCACCAAGAAGAGGTGGGTCGCTGCATTTTTGCTGATTTACTGGAGCGCTGGTTTACAGATCTTCGTTCTGTCGGAGGCAGGAAGGCAGAAGTATGAAATTAAGGGAATGGACGTGGAAAACCCCTTCCATGGTTTGGAGGGGTCCAGTGTGACTGGAGTCCCTGCAGGCTGGTGGAGTCAGCTGCTCAGGTGGCTTCTTCTCCTCCTGAGGCCTTTGTGGAGAAAGTGGACACCTGAAGGTCAGCTGCTTTGGGGCTAACGTGATCCTCAGTGCCTCCTCTTGTGGCGTGAGGGGGAGCCGGCCGACGTGGCGCTGTCCTGCTGCCAGGAACACCGTGATGTCTGCTGCCGAGACCTCCCATCTGACATAGTCCCTGTCCCTCTCCAGGGACTTTGTTCCTTTAGCAGTTCTCACTGTCCAGCCTCACATCACATGTCTTTTTCTGTTGGTTGTTTTTGTTCCAGCTGTACTGTACACACTCTTTGTTTGCTGCTTACCCCCAGGGCTCAGTAAATACCTGTTGAATGACCGGATGGCTGTGGCAGCAGGTACATTACCTCAACTGCTGGTGCACCTTGGGAAAAGCTTCTCCAAGAGCACCCTGGGTTCATTTCCTCCTAGCCTCTGCTGTCCTGGGGCCGGGAGATTCAAGGCGCTTTGCAACCTGCTCCTCTCAGTGCGTCTCCCACCTTATCTCTCACCCTTCTCATCAGCACCCTACACTCCACCAGGCTGGCTTCATAGCTCCTTCCCCGAACGTGCCAGGCTCCTCTGTGACCATCTCCTGAGCGTACAGCTGGCTACACCTGTGCTGCCTTCCTCCCACATTTCAGGTCTCAGTTCAGACGCCCCCGACCCTGCCATGTATCTCCCCAGTACAGCCATAGCCCTCTGCCCCTGAGCTCCCATGAAACCTGCTGGGGCCCTGACAGCCTGGGGCTGTGATCATGATGCCCAGGGGCTTGAGGGTGGAAACAATGCTCTGGCTCCTTTGATTGCATAGAACAGGGGCCACTCAGATTGACTCAAGAGCAGGAGCAGTGCGTGGGCACACGTGGACTGCAGCCACACAGCCTGGGGACCACGCAGCGCTGGGAGAGGCTGGCACCCTGCTCTCTCCCTAGCTCAGTCTAGGCTCTGCCCCATTCACTTCCCTCCACCATTGTTATGCAGCAAAGGGGGCTCTAGCCTGATGTGCTAGAAGCAATGACACTGGATTTTTGAGAAAAGCTAAGCTTTCTATTGTTTGTCTACTCACATGGAGACAGGAGTTGAATTCAACCCTGTCTCCCTGTGCTAGCTTTAAGGCAGTAATTTTATTAGAGGAGGTTTAAGGGGTGGATTCTAAGATTAGCAGGTGATTGGTGGAAGGAAAGGAGAAGTCTGGACAGTCCTTGGACATGCGCAGTTATCTCTTCATGCCAACTCACAGGTCCCCTGTGCAGATTTGGGAGGAGTGAGTATGAAACGTGCAGTGGCAATTCAGGCTGTGACATCAGCAAACTTGTTCTGTGCAAGGTGTAGTTGGCCTTATTGGTTCCAACCAATTTCAGCCAATTCTTTTATCTGATAAGCAGAGGGAGTTTCAGCCTTTCAGAAAGTGGTTTCTACAAACTCAAATTTTCTTTTCTTTTTTTTTCCAGAGACAGGGTCTCATTCTGTTGCCCAGGCTGGAGTGCAGTGGCGTGATCTTGGCTCACTGCAGCCTCAACCTCCCTGGGTTCAAGTGATCCTCCCACCTCAGCCTCCCAAGTAGCTGGGTCTACAGGCACATGCCACCATGCTTAGCTAATTTTTGTAGTTTTTGTAGAGACAGAGTTCCTCCATGTTGCCCAGGCTAGCCTCGAACTCCTGGGCTCAAGCAGTCACCTGTCTCAGCCTCCCAAAGTGCTGGGATTACAGGAGTGAGCCGCAGGAATCTCCACCAGTTACTGATTTCTTGAACTTGTGGGGACATGGTTCCACTGTCCGCATGCTGTTTCTTCCTCGCATCTCCTGTTCCTGCTTCCCTTTGGCCTGCTCACCTCTGGCTCCTCATGGCCCCAGTGAAGTCTCGTGGCTTCCTCTCCACTGCGGACTGGCAGATTCCTTCACTCACACTCCCAAAGAGAGGATCTACTTCCCTCCCTTCCCTTTGTCCAACCATCTGGGTCTCGAGTGTCACTGTAGGTTCATTGCCCTTGGGGCAAGTGACCCCTTGGGTCAGCCAGCTTTGGCTGAAGGGCAGGGCTGGCACACAGCTGGCAGAGCCACCCCATCCAAAATCTAGCCACTGTGCCTCAGCAGGGCTGTGGTTTGGGGGTGGGGGGGCACTCCCCACAGGAGAAGGAACAGCCAGGGCAGGCAGATGACACCACCACTACTATTCTGGATCTATTCACTCATTCAGCAAAGGTTTATTACACCCATATTCCATGCCAGCTATTGTAGTAGACTGGGAATAACGGAGAAAATTCAGGCACAGTCCTTGCTCTTAGGGAGCTCACATGATTACTTATTGATGAACGTCTGTCTCCCCTGATAGACTGCAAATCCGTGAGGACAGGGAATAGACTGCAAATCTGTGAGGACAGGGACTCTGTCTTGTTCTGTGCCGTAGTTCCACAGCATTCCAGCATGATGTCTGGTCTTAGCATGCAAACAATGCGTATTGGTTGAATGAATAATAGTAGAGCTAATATCAGCTGAGACTTCCTCTGTGCTAGACACGATTCTAAGTGCCTTCCACCCATTGACAACCTTATGCAGAGTGTTAACACCACATTCCCCTTGCACCCTGGAGATTGAGCCCAGAGAAGAACAGAGGGGACACATTCCAAGACAGACCCCCAGTGGATGCCTGAAGCCACAGATAGTAACAAATCCTATATATACTGTGTTTTTTCTTTTTGTTTGTTTTTTTTTTGTTTTTTTGTTTGTTTTTGAGATGGAGTCTTGCTCTGTCGCCCAGGCTGGAGTGTAGTGGTGCCATCTCGGCTCACTGCAAGCTCCGCCTCCTGGGTTCACGCCATTCTCCTGCCTCAGCCTCCCAAGTAGCTGGGACTACAGGCGCCTGCCACCACGCCTGGCTAGTTTTTTTTTTTTTGTATTTTTAGTAGAGACGGGGTTTCACCGTGTTAGCCAGGATGGTCTCGATCTCCTGACCTCGTGATCCGCCCGCCTCAGCCTCCCAAAGTGCTGGGATTACAGGCGTGAGCCACCGCGCCTGGCCCCTGTGTTTTTTCTTATACACACATACCTATGGTAAAGTTTAATTTATAAATTAGGCACAGTAAAAAATTAAAGATAATAACTAATAAAATAGAATAATTATGACAATATACTGTAATAAAAGTTATGTGCATGTGGCCTCTCTCTCTTCTCTCTAAATATCTTCTTGTACTCAGATTCTCAGACTGTACTCCGGTTCTCAGACTGTGGATAACTGAAGTTGTAGAAAGCAAAACTGTGGATAATGTTGGGGCTACTGTAACTCAGCCAAGGACTTACAGTGGTAGACCTGGAACCCAGGCAGTCTGATTCTAGGGTGTCTCCACCTATGTTCTGCCACTCGGGATGGATAGGATGGATGGGTGGACGGATGGATGGATGGACAAATGGATTGAAGGATGGGTAGGGGAGTCATCAGATGTGTTCTCCAACACCATGTACAGTACCTGGCACATAGCAAATCTGTGGTAAACATTTGATAGTAAGTGAATAATGAATGTCAGTGCCAGTGTTGGTGTGGCCTTAGGTTATTGTCTTTCCAGGTGTTGTATCTGATGCTGGCCTCATATGTTTGTCTCACTTGGCTGAATAGAAAATCCAAGAGAGGTCCCAAGCAACTAGCCCCTCACCCCAACATCATCCGGGTTCTCCGCGCTTTCACGTCTTCCGTGCCGCTGCTACCCGGGGCCCTGGTTGACTACCCTGATGTGCTGCCCCCACGCCTCCACCCTGAAGGCCTGGGCCACGGCCGGACGCTGTTCCTCGTTATGAAGAAGTAAGTGGCAGTGGCGCGGCAGGGCCTTGGAGCTGCTACATCTCCCAAGGGTAGCTGGTCCCTGCCCTCCACATGCACCTTGACCAGGGGGTTTCGGAGAACAGGGTCATCACCCTTCGGGAGACAAAAGCCATGCAGAGGGAGCATATCTGCCCTGGAGAGCATTTTCCCTGTGGGACAATTTTTCATGGAAACAAACTCTCATCTTCATCCAGAACATACTTGTCACCTAGTCCTTTTGGTCTATTTGACTGTTAACCTTTTCTGTGGCTGGCCTTATCTGTTTTTAACATAAAAACAGTCCTCCTTCCTCACCCTCTGTATCCCCTAACTTTGCTATAGTGGGCGTTTTATTTTAAGGAAATAATTATCTGCACCGTTACTTTGAACATAGGGAGCCCCAGTCCTTACTTCCTGATTTCAGTATGGTGAGTGGGAGGGAACAGAAAGGATGCTGGGGGATGCTGGGGAAAAATGGGAGTCCAAATGCTCTTGGAAGGGGAAGGGGAACAACCTAACCCAAACAGTGATTAAGGTATTAGGAGGCCAGGCATAGTGACTCACGCTTGTAATCCCAGCACTTTGGGAGGCCGGGGTGGGTAGATCACTTGAGGTTAGGAATTTGAGACCAGCCTGGCCAACATGGCAAAACTGCATCTCTACTAAAAATACAAAAATTAGCCTGTTGTGGTGGCGGGCACCTGTAATCCCAGCTACTCGGGAGGCTGAGGTAGGAGAATTGCTTGAACCTAGAAGGTGAAGGTTGCAGTGAGCCGAGATCATGCCACTGCACTCCAGCCTGGCAACAGAGTGAGACTCCATCTCAAAAAAAAAAAAAAAGGTATCGGGAGTTGTCGATATGTGGTAGCCAGAGGCCCTGTCCCCTCTCCACCAGCTATCCCTGTACCCTGCGCCAGTACCTTCGCGCGAACACACCCAGCCCCCGCCTCGCCACCATGATGATGCTGCAGCTGCTGGAAGGCGTGGACCATCTGGTTCAACAGGGCATCGCGCACAGAGACCTGAAATCCGACAACATCCTTGTGGAGCTGGACCCAGGTGGGAACCTGCTGCACCATCAGAGCTCTCCAGGGGCACTAGAGGGTGGGTCAGGAGCATTTAAGACCGGCTCTTCAGGTCCTCTCTGGTTTTGTCTTCTAAGTCATGTCTTCGTTTGGCTCTGCACATGAGAGGTGAGCAATCTCTCCCTCAGAACGGGGGCTTTTGTTCTCTCTTTGCAGAGAGACAGCGCTTCCCAAGTTCCTTTCTGTTGCCCACTTAAAGAACAAGGACCTCAGTGCTGCAAGTTTTCCTAGATAAATAAAGAGACCAGGCACAGTGGCTCACACCTGTAATCCCAACACTTTGGGAGGCTAGGGTGGGAGGATTGCTTGAGGCCAGGAGTTTGAGACCAGCCTGGGAAACAGAGTGAGATCCCTTCTCTACAAAAACAAAAAAAAAAAACAAAAACAAAACAAAACAAAAATATATATATATATATGTGTGTGTGTGTGTGTGTGTGTGTGTGTGTGTGTGTGTTTTAAATTAGCCAGAAAAAAAGTTAGCCAGGCATGGTGGCATGCACCTGTAGCCCCAGCTACTTGGGAGGCTGAGGTCAGAGGATCACTTTAGCCTTGGAGTTAAGAGTCTGCAGTGAGGTATGAATGTGCCACTGTACTCCAGCCTGGGCAGCAGAGTGAGATCCTGTCAAAAAAAATTAATAAAGTAAAAGAGTAGTAGACTTTAGCTCATTATAAAAAATAATTTTCGGCTGGGTGCGGTGGCTCACACCTGTAATCCCAGCACTTTGAGAGGCCGAGGCAGGTGGATCACTAGGTCAAGAGATTGAGACCATCCTGGCCAACATGGTGAAACCCCATCTCTACTAAAAATACAAAAATTAGCTGGGTGTGGTGGCACATGCCTGTAGTCCCAGCTACTCGGGAGGTTGAGGCAGGAGAATAGCTTGAACGCGGGAGGCGGAGGTTGTAGTGAGCCGAGATTATGCCACTGCACTCCAGCCTGGTGACAGAGGGAGGCTCCATCTCAAAATAAGTAAATAAAACTTTCAAACAATGAAAGCTGTCCAAATGTAAGCCCAATTGCCTTTGGAAATGAGTTGCCCACCACTGGAAGCATTCAAGTAGAAGCTGAATGGCCACTTGCCTGGGAAAATTGTAAAGGAGAGTCATACATCTGATACATTTTTTTGATCTAGATTTAAAATAATTGACTAGAGGAACTGGCTTATTGATTGATTGATTGAGACAGAGTCTTGCTTTGTTGCCCAGGCTGGATGGAGTGCAGTGGCGCCATCTCAGCTCACTGAAGCTTCCACCTCCCAGGTTCAAGTGATTCTCCTGTCTCAGCCCCCCGAGTAGCTGGAATTACAGGCATACACCACCATGCCTGGCTAGTTTTTTTTGTATTTTTAGTAGAGACGGGGGTTTCACCATGTTGGCCAGGCTGACCTTGAACTCCTGACCTCAGGTAATTTATCCTCCTTGGCCCCCCAAAGTGCTGGGATTACAGGCCACCATGCCCGGCAATAATTGATTCTTAATGCACCTGATTCTTAGGTTTGGATTTGGGGTTTCAAATTGAAATCAAAGACTCTTGGGGCATAAAGGGCCCTTGTAGATCATTTGAACCAAGCTCTAGCTCCTTTGGTCTTGGGGACAGCTCCAGTTACAAGAACATGATTTAAATTGAGCCACGCTCTTACACAGTCCTTTGCCTGGGGATTTTGCAGCCCATACTTCCTGGAGGCATTTCCGTGTTCACACAGCAGGCCCTTCTGATCAGCTCTCAGGCCTTGCTGGCCTCCTGGGCCAACACCGAGCCATTAGCCCCTGTCAGCCATGTCTTGCTGGTGGCTTTAGTAGGGACATAGGAGGGCCTCTCGGAGGGAAGGAGGGGAGGAGAATCGGTCACTTTGCTTGCTCCTTCCCAGACGGCTGCCCCTGGCTGGTGATCGCAGATTTTGGCTGCTGCCTGGCTGATGAGAGCATCGGCCTGCAGTTGCCCTTCAGCAGCTGGTATGTGGATCGGGGCGGAAACGGCTGCCTGATGGCCCCAGAGGTGAGTCCCGAGCGTGTTATGCGCCATCGGCAGCCCTTCCCCGACACGTCCACAGAGTGCAGAAGGAGACTTGATGCCTGTGATCACCCAACACCTCCATCTTTTCTGAACCATAATTTGGCACAAGTTCTTTCCCTGCCACTTCGCTTTCCTCCGACTTTCCCTCATGTTCCAGGGCAGTGCGAGTCCTGTCACATAAACCAGGCGGTCTAAGCAGACCCCTTCTGAGTCTGAGCCACAGCTCACTCAAGCTCCGGGCTCCTTGGGACAGAGTTCAGATTAGCCCGTCAATCAGGTGACGTGCAGGACATGAAAAGGTTAGATAGGCGGGCAGCATGGTATCTCACCCACTGCTTCTGAACAGGTGTCCACGGCCCGTCCTGGCCCCAGGGCAGTGATTGACTACAGCAAGGCTGATGCCTGGGCAGTGGGAGCCATCGCCTATGAAATCTTCGGGCTTGTCAATCCCTTCTACAGCCAGGGCAAGGCCCACCTTGAGAGCCGCAGCTACCAGGAGGCTCAGCTACCTGCACTGCCCGAGTCGGTGCCTCCAGACGTGAGACAGCTGGTGAGGGCACTGCTCCAGCGAGAGGTCAGCAAGGTGAGGCTGTCCCCGGCTTCGAGGGGATGGTATGGGTGGAAACCTCTGTTCTCGTTCCAGAGTGAAAGTCAGGTTTGGGCCAGAGCCACAGTGACAGATCCTCTGTGTCAGGAAGGTAAAGGCTAGTTACAGGAGAACAAAAAACAGATTTTAATGTAGATAGGAGTAGGAGCGCTAGCCACATCATAGTCAGAATCCCAGCAGTTCAACTCCTGTGGCTTTTTAGTTGCTTAAAAAGTTGTTCAGAGGCCAGACACGGTGGCTCATGCCTATAATCCCAGCACTTTGGGAGGCCAAGGTGGGCAGATCACTTGGGACCAGGAGTTCCAGAGCAGCCTGGTCAATGTGGTAAAACCCCATCTGTAATAAAAATACAAAAATTAGCCAGGTGTCGTGGCGCATGCCTGTAATTCCAGCTACTTGGGAGGCTGAAGCAGGAGAATCACTTGAACCTGGGAGACAGAGGTTGCAGTGAGCCAAGATCACACCACTGCACTCCGGCCTAGGTGACAGTGCAAGACTCTGTCTCAAAAAAAAAACAAACAAACAAACAAACAAAAAACTATTCAGAGAGAAAAGGATGTATTTTTGAGAAACGTTTAATGGAGATGTAGCTCATGGAAACAGCTGAGAACTGATCAGAGAGAGAGAGATGGAAAACATCTCCTGAGAGCAGATCTGGACGTTGTGAAATTAATATAAAGGAATGCATAGGCAGACCCGTCTGAAGCCATAATTGGAGTGGCAGCTGGCTCAGGGGCAGGCTTAGTGCAAAGAGCTGAGCCATAACTGCGTCCCAGCACTGTTCTGCCACTCCGTTAACCGCTCTCTGTACGTAGCCTGCTATCTTGGTGCACAGTGATGGCTAGAATAACAGCTGCAACCAGTTATGAAATGATAGGAGGCAACTTACCTGGTACAAGGGACCAGATAGCTGTGCACAAGAGGCACTGGGCTTTCCACCGGGGGGAAAGGCTGTTTAAACAATGCATGCTACCCCATGCAGAGGTGTACACGTGGAAAAGCTTGGAGCACGGGGAGGGGCAGGCAGTATTTGTCACCTGAGTGAAGGGCATCAGTAGGAGATGGGGTAGAGGAAGAACTGGGTTGGGACCAGAGAAAGGAAGACCCTCACTAACAAAGCAGGCTTTGGGTTGAGACAGCATTAACAGATGTTCTAACTTTAGCTTCCCTTCCTGTTGCAGAGACCATCTGCCCGAGTAGCTGCAAATGTGCTTCATCTAAGCCTCTGGGGTGAACAGATTCTAGCCCTGAAGAATCTGAAGTTAGATAAGATGGTTGGCTGGCTCCTCCAACAATCGGCTGCCACTTTGTTGGCCAACAGGCTCACAGAGAAGTGTTGTGTGGAAACAAAAATGAAGATGCTCTTTCTGGCTAACCTGGAGTGTGAAACGCTCTGCCAGGCAGCCCTCCTTCTCTGCTCATGGAGGGCAGCCCTGTGATGTCCCTGCATGGAGCTGGTGAATTACTAAAAGAACTTGGCATCCGCTGTGTCGTGATGGTCTGTGAATGGTGAGGGTGGGAGTCAGGAGACAAGATGGTGCAGAGAGGGCTGGTTAGCCAGAAAAGGCTTCAGGCTTGGCAAATGGAAGAACTTGAGTCAGAGTTCAGTCTGCAGTCCTGTGCTCACAGACATCTGAAAAGTGAATGGCCAAGCTGGTCTAGTAGATGAAGCTGAACTGAGGAGGGGGAGGCCTGCATCCACATAGAGGCTCCAGGCCAAGGCACTGGCTGTCAGTGGCAGAGTTTGGCTGTGACCTTTGCCCTTAACATGAGGAACTCGTTTGAAGGAGGCAGCGTAGCATGTCTGCATTTGCCACCTGGATGAAGGCAGCTATCAGCATGGGTCAGCACGAGACAGCACATTCAGTTACGGGAGTGGGAAACGTCTGCGTGAGGCCTGGGCCTCTGTATTCCCAAGCTGTGTGTTCTGGACCAGCTACTGAATTAATCTCACGTAGCGAAAGTGACTGATGAGCAGTAAGTGTGGGGATTTACACTTGAGGGCTTCCCTCCTGACTAGCCTCTCTTACAGGAACTGTGAAATATTAAATGCAAATTTACAACTGCAGATGACGTATGTGCCTTGAACTGAATATTTGGCTTTAAGAATGATTCTTACACTCTGAAGGTGAGAACATTTTGTGGGCAGGTATCAACATTGGGGAAGAGATCTCACGTCTAACTTTATACATGATTTTTAGGAACACAGCTATTGCCTAAATAAAGCAACGTCAACATGCAGTTAAGGTTCTCTTCAACTAAGCTGTTCTAGTTTTCTCTTCCCCAGCACTGTCATTCTAGATTTTCCATTTCAGTGATTCCCACCCCTCAGTCTACAGCAACTTTCTTGTATCCTTTGAGGAGATGTTAGGAAGACTCATCATTTCACAGTTAAAGACAGTCCAGTCCTAGGCAAAATTTCAGGAAGCCACTTAGGACTTTGTATCCAGTCATCACCAAACAGCAGTCCCCACCCACAGCCGTTAGCAAAGCAGGACGGAGGCAAGGTGAAATTTGAGGGCGACGTCGCTCTTTATTTTAGAAATGAGAGTGACTGCACATATGAAAAATGCCAATTAGCAATTCGAAGTGGAAAAACTTACATAAAAATTATCCCGACTCCCACCCGTTGGCTCTCAGTGTTACATCTCCCGCAGAGGTAAAGTTGTGCCGTTCTCCCATGGCTTTAAACAAAGCAAAATAAAACCACGAATCCTAATAACCCCCGCCCCGTCTCCACGCTGTGCAGAGTCCCGGGGCTCTGGCCCCTCAGTCAGACTTCTCCTTCTCCTTCATGTGCAAGAAGACGATGCTGAAGATGAAGAGCCCCAGCATCATGGAGAAGGCGCTGGTGTAGTAGGGGTAGGCCGAGGGGATGAAGCGCTCATACTGCGTGTGCTGGAGTGGCCGCACGGATACCTGCAGGACAGACGTAGCAACACCTGGCCACTGCAGAGCCCGGGCAGGACACATGCTAGCTGAAAACGGGCTGTCACCTATGCTTACCTGAGTGGAAGAGTACAGGTGTGTGTAGCCTAGCCGGTTGTAATCCACTTTAAACTGGAATACACCATACACATCGGGCAACTTGAACTGAACGCTGTATTTGCCACCTGCGGAAGAACCAACATGAATAACCGGGAGGGGTTTCCCAGAGCGTTTCCTGGTTGGGCCTCGGGAGCAAGTGAGGCCTGGGCCGTTTCTGGCAGTATCCTTGTGCAGGAACTACACTCACCTTTCTTCTTCAGGAAGGTCCTCACAAAAGGATCGATGCGGACAAACTCCAGCTGAATGTCATCGCCATCAAAGGGGACCCATTTCCCATTTGAGAGCTGCTGGATCACGATGCTGTACTCCTGAGATAAAAGGCCAGGTTAGCCACGGCTGGCCGTGACTGGAGGCGTGCCACCACCCGCAGGCAGAGCTGCACTTCATTCCCACCCGACGAACGTGGCAGGAACGCCCAGGAGTTCAGAAGACCTGCAGATGCCCCGCCACCTGGCCCTGATCAGTAACCAATCTCTCTCCTCAGCAAGGTTAATCCCCCAACACAGCATCTCTGCCTCTTCTCTGAAGGCTCGAATGCCTTCACACGGTGTTCATGGCCCATCAAAGTCTGGACTCAGACCACCTGCTGACCCGGAATGTGCCAGGCACTTTCAAGCATTCATGCTTCCATATTCGCTTTCTCTCACCTAACAAATTCATCCTAATGACCTAACCGAAATGTCGTTTCTCTTATTAAGTCCAACTTTCTGGGCAGAGTTAATCAGTGAAGCCCCTCCCACTGCTGCCACTCTTAGCAAATACACATACCTCTTCAAAAGAAGTGCTCCTATTAGGACATCAGTTTTCATGCCAAGCTCTGCATTGAACCTGGCATGCTCGGGTGTAAGGATTAACTTCTTCATCTTTATGTATGCCCTTTAGGCCAGCACAGAAGTGTTCAATAAGTGCTTCTGAGCTGAGCCCAGTCAGCTTGGCAAACCCTTGGGGCCCTCCCACCCCAAGCATCTCTTACCACTAGGTCAGTGACAGTGTAGGCATTGGGTGGGGCTGTCTCGCCCACCCGGTGATGGGACACAGGCCCCACACGGAGAACACCCTCCTCCTTGAACACCCAGCGGGAGAGGGCCACAGCTAGCTCATAGTTGCCTGTCTGGGAATACCTGCAGGAGGGAAACAGGAGAAGCTGGGGCACCAGAGCCACCTTTTTTCCAGTGGTGCCTGATGGGCAGGACCACTCATGTCCACCATGACAATGCCCTAGCAAAGTTCTGCCTGTAGGCCTTGGGCACCTAGGGACCCATGGTTAAAGGGAACACAGGAAAAAATGAAAAGATACGGGTGGTTGGGTGTTATTGCTCTGGGTGTCATTTGCACAACAAATACACAATTTTCTGAAAGGAACGGGGAGGTTAGGGATCTCTAGATGTCACGACTACCTTAAAGAATTGGAAGTGCCAATACCAGCAATATAGCAATAAAGCCCTGAAATAATCTGACAGCATCTGAAACACTCAGCCTCTGACACTTTGAGCTAAAAGCCTCCTCCTTCCCCTTCTGAGTCCTCCCCACATACGCAGACTGCACCACCTGGATCCCCGGCCCCTAAGCCTCCTGGCAGCTACCTCTGGGAGCCAGGTGCTGCCTTCTGCACTGCTGAGTTGAAGAAGGAGTCGCTGAAGAAGTCGAGGGAGCCGCTGAAGATGACACGGGCATTGTTCCTGGCCTGGAGCCCAGCAATGAGGAGGGTGTTCTTCCCCACCGCATGTGGATACTGGGAACAAAACAAGGCTGTGACCCAAGCAGTTCCAAGTAAGGGAAAAGCTGCCGCGCCTCCCGAGCAAGAGGACAGCAGGCCAGACCAAAACGACCCTGGCCCTACCTGAAGGGGAAGGCTGAGGCCACACCGCTTCTGTTCATGCCCCACCCCACCAACCTGTCACTTCCTCCACCTCAGCCAAATGTGCTGTTCTGCTTCATTCTTATTTCGAAGGCTCAAGGTTGTGAAGCCCTTACCTGAGTGATAGGCTTATCTGGGAAGAAGGAGTAAGATGTGGAAGAGCCCGTCAGGATGTCCAACACCAAAGGGTTATCAGGATCAGCCACCATCCTGTAGCAGGACGAGAGCAGCCCAGCACTGGCCCCAGGAACTGAGTCCAAGGACACGGGATCCCCGAGAGCCAGTTCTTCCCAGGAATGAATCCTTTTGTCTTAATTGCCAACCACTTAGCTCTTGTCTTGCTATAACAATGGAGTTTGACTTTTTGTTTTGTTTTGAAGACAGATCTCACTCTGTCACTCAGGCTGGAGTGCAGTGGCACGATCTTGGCTCACTGCAACCTCCGCCTCCCGGGTCCAGGACATTCCCTTGCATCAGCCTCCCAAGTAGCTGGGATTACAGGCGCACACCACCATGCCCAGCTCATTTTTGTATTTTTAGTACAGACAGGGTTTTACCATGTTAGCCAGGCTAGTCTTGAACTCCTGAACTCAGGGGATCTGAGCCTCAGCCTCCCAAAGTGCTGGGATTACAGGCATGAGCCACTGCGCCCAGCCAACTGTTTTTTTGTGTGTGTTAAGAGAGGAGCTCTCACTATGTTGCCCAGGCTGGTCTCAAACTCCTGGCCTCAAGTGATCCTCCTGCCTAGGCCTTCCCAAAGTGCTGGGATTACAGGTGTGAGCCACTCTACTTGGCCTTGGCTTAATATAATACATTAATCCCATCTATATAGCCCCAAAGAATCATAATTTTGGCTTGATTTCCCAAAAAAATTAAGTGACCCCTTATTCCCCTAGGTTTCTGCTGGTCTCTTCCTGCGCACTCACCCAACACCTCGAAAGAGGATGGGATTTAGAGATGATTTCCCAACGATGGTTGGGGCCTTCAGCAGGTTCTCAGTGTCAGCCACGATTAGCGTATGCTGCAAAGAGCAGATGGAAAGGTGGGTGGTCAGGAAAAGGTTCCTGAAGCCAGGGAGAACCTCCTCACGCCCTCTTGGTTTTTGGCTAGGCAGAGCTTTGCCTTATGTCCCTGAAACCTGGAGGGTGACAGGCCTGATTACCTGGCCAAGGTCTGAGATGTCATAGTTGTGATGGTCAATGACAGCCGTTTTCTCCTCATCAAACTCGATCCCACACTCACTGCCCAGCTCTCGAAGAGGGTCACCTGCAGAGACCCAAGAGACGCCTGGCTGAGCCCTTACAGGGGGACCTTGGGCCAAGTGTCCTGGCTTCATTGTGACTCCCTCTCTGCCAGTCAGCCCCAGTGCCCTGCAGCTTCATCCGGCTGTCAGCCCCAAATGGACCACTGGACAGCAGCGTGGTATTCTGCCCGAGGAGTCACAATCTGAACTGATAAAACAGTTCCCTCACTGACTCCCCAGCTAAGGCCCACCCAGTGAATGCTAATTTGGCAGCTTCTGTTTGTAATGCTCTCCAACTCCCTGGAGAAGTGGAAAGCACCAGAACCTCCCAGGTCGGACTCACCAATGTCTGAGCTGGCAGCTACCAGCACACTGCCTCCACCGTCAATAAAGGCACTGATGGTCTCCACATTGATGTTGCCTCCAAAATCTGAAAGCAGGCACCAGACACAGTGACCCAGAGATCTCCTCTCCCTGCTCCTCTTGACACTGGCAGGGAGGGGACATGAAGGGCAGAGCAGCCACGATCACTCACAGAGCAGCACCCTCTGGGGGCCACAATGAGGGAGAGGTTACGAGCACCACATCCCAGAACGGAAAGGCCCCATCCTTCCAGCGTGAAGACTCAAAATTATGGCTCGGACTTAGAAACTTCTGGAGGTTTGGAGGAAACAGTCAAACATCCACTAATTGCACCGGTCAAGTAAGCTGTACGTATTTCAAGTCACATAGGAAATATGCATTTGGAAATGCTGTACTGCCCATATTTCATCTCATCACCTGCACCTTTCACACTAGTGACGCTGATCACTGGAGTCAGTTTCCAGAGCCTGTCAATTCCACTCCGTCTAAATGGTTTGAGGAAGAGCACTTCTGCATCGCTGGTGATGCCGTCACTTGACACCAGTACTCCCTGGTCTGGCATTAATCCATTTTTTTCTTATTAATCCTACAGATTCTATCCATGACATCCACAACAGAGCCACCCAGTACACTGCTTTTTAAAAAGTGATCACCAAAAGGGCTCATTAATTTCCAACATTTGTAACTGTGAGATCCTATCCTTTTTTGGTCAATTAATTGGGTTATGTGACTACTGCTATAAGCATCTAAAACTAGCACTGGGTGGGGCTATTTGAGGCTCCAGAGTCTCCCCAAAGTGTACTCTGATGTTCCACCTAAGGTAATGAAGGAAGTGCTCAGTAATCCATTTATTCATTAAATGAGTAGTTCTGTGAGCCGAGAAGAAAAACAAAGTGGACAATGTGGGAGGGGAGCTCTTGTGCCAAGGCTGTTTAGGGAAGACCTGCAAGTGGCATCTGAGAAGATGTAAGCGTGAGCCAGGCAGTCTGTGGGGTCAGAGGATTCCCAGCATAGTGAACACCAGGTGTAAAGTCCCCAAGGCGGGTGGGCATGGTCACCAGCAAGGGGCCCAGTGTGGCTTAGCTGGAAAGAAAGGAGTGAGCAGCAGGAGGTAAGGCCGGGTGAAGTGAGGGCCCGGGCTGCGCAGGGCTCTGCACCCCACACAAGGGCCCTGTCATAGGGAGCTGCTGGAGGATTCTGAGCAGGAGCCTGGCAGGATCTCCCTCCTATTTTTGAAGGATGATCCTGGCGGTGGGGTAGAGACTAGGGTACGAGGGTGAGCGTGGCCGTGGTGATGGGTTAGAAGGCCACTGTGAAAAGCTAGGCAGTGAAGAGTGCTGAGCTGACCGTGCAGCAGCAACAGAGGGAGGCGCGGCAGGCTTCCACGCCTTCTGAGGGCAGCAGGGCCTGCTGATGCTTCGACAGGGGCCTCAGAAAAGCTCCAAGGAGTCTGGCTGAGCAACCGGAAGGACGGACGTGCCAATTTCTGAGACTGGACACAGAAGTGTATCCATTAGACCCCTAGTAGCAGGTGGAAATAACTTTGTAAAGATCTGAATAGAAGAGCCCTGTTTCTTGAGGGGTAATCTTCAGCAGAAAATAAAAGTGCCTTACCTGACCTTCAGGCATACACAGAAGCTCCTGTACTCTCTACCTCTGCCTCTCATGCTACATTCAAAAAGCCATCTATCCACTCTCCTTCAGATCAAAAAGCCATCTATCCACTCTCCTTCAGAGAGGCCAGGCAGTCTTAGACATCCCAAAAGCAGCCTATTGGCAGTGCAGTGGTTTGCAATCTTGGGCGATTGTGCCCCTCAGAGCAATGTCTGGAGACATTTCTTCGCTGTCACATAACAGGGAAGTGGCTACTGGCATTAATGGGCAGAGGCCCAGGGTGCTGTTAAACACCCTACAGTGTTACAGTGAGGCTGTCCTACAGTACACAGGACAGCCTCACTGTAAAAAATCATCCAGTCTGTAATGTCAAGAGTGCACCTGTTGAGGAACTCTTATAAGGTAGACAGAACACGGGCTTTGAAATTGAGACCACCTGGGGTTAAAACTAGGCAAATCCCTTCACCCTTTTGAACCCATTTCCCCATCTATAACAGGGATCCAGTTTTTCCTGGGTATAGAGGATGCGCTGAAAATTTCTTCCCTTGTAGCCATGACTGCCAGTGACCTGGGAGCCTTCCGATGCCAGAGAGGGCAAAGAAGCCACTGGAACATGGAGAGGGAAGCCAGGCCAGCACTCACACATCTGAGAGAATGACAGTGACAGTGGTCATGGGACCAGGGCAGGGCCCTGGGAGCAGACACCAAACCCCTACACCCTGAACCCTACCCTGCAGCCTCCTCCCAAGGAACGCCTGAGGATTTCCTGCAGCAGCACCTTCCAAAGTGTGGGACCCATTCCACCAGAGGCAGAAAAGGCGGCAGCAGGAATGCGGGAACCGGGCTTTAAATAACCTTGAATCTCAGGGACAGAAAATTACTCCCCTTCCTTACTTTTCAAGCTTTCTCCATCAAAGAGAATGTCTTAGTTTGATACTAGTTGTTAGGACTTCTAATGCTTGCTAATCTCTTTTCAAGAGGGAACCTCAGGTTCAAAGCCTTCAGCAGGCAGCAGTATCTGGCTAGAACTTACGGATGTTGTTTTTATTCTATTTATAGTTACCTTCTATGTACATCAAGTGACGACACTGGATTTCCATTTTCAGTGGTGATTCTGGGCTCACTATTGGTTCCCTTTTAAAATGTTATTTTAGTTTTTTTTTTTTTTTTTCTTTTTTGAGACAGGGTCTTGCTCTGTCACTTATGCTGGAGTGCAGTTGGCATCATCTCAGCTCACTGCAGCCTTGACCACCGAGGGTCAGCAATCCTCCCACCTCAGCCTCCCCAGTAGTTGGGACTACAGGCATGTGCCCCACGCCCAGCTAATTTTGTTCATTTTTTGTAGAGATGAGGTCTCACTATGTTGCCCAGGCTGGTCTCAAACTCCGGGACTCAAGCGATCCTTCTGCCTCGGCCTCCCAAAGTGATGGGATCACAGAGATAATCTATCGTACCTAGCCTTTTTTTTTTCTTTTTAGCAGGTCAATTTGAAGAAAAATACTAGGTAGTTATTAGCACAGGAGATATGTAATATGGTAAAAACCATGAAGGATGTGTGCAAATAACTAAAGTTGGGGAAACACTGTTTTTCACTCTCTGCTGTTTCTCCCACCAGCAGTATCCTCTCTCAGCCCACTCCCGACCAGTCTCATTCACTGCTGCTTTCCTTCCGACCTATACAAGCTGACAGTGCTTCCACTTCATCTTACATCCTGACACAGGGTTTGGTAACTCATTTCAGGTCTTTACTTTTATTTCCTCAAAAACAGACTGAAAGAACTCCTCTAGGGCAGACTCCCTAT
>NW_012110296.1:0-1275 GCF_000951045.1 Mandrillus leucophaeus | reverse complement strand
AGGAAGGAAGGAAGGAAGGAAGGAAGGAAGGAAGGAAGGAAGGAAGGAAGGAAGGAAGGAAGGAAGAGCTGGCTGTAAGGTATTGCTCTACGCAGAGTTCCCATCCAGTGCTGTTAGGAAGAATTAGGCCCAGAACACCTGATCCTTGTCCCAACCACTCCTGCTCCACACAACACAGAGCAAAATCTGCACACAAAGAAGGCAAAGCAAGGCAAATCAGGATGTTCTTATTTAGTTGGGGCTCTGATCCAAACCTCAGTGTGAGCTAAATTAGACCACAGGAAGGTTGATTTGTCTTTAAAAAATTAAACCTAAAAAATATCCATACATGGCACAGGCCTGCTTTTGCAATCCCCACTCACCCCCAAGCAAAGCTGAGTCTCAGAATGTGGGAACCCAACAGGACCAAGGACCACACCCTCTCCTCCAAGCCAGAGGGAGAGAGCACATGAGTGTTTTGCCCACCGTCTATAGTGAGACAGGCCTGGGACCCCAGAAGAAACCTGGGCCAGTCCACCTGGGAAGCCCAAGCCCCATGTCTCTCCAGCCATATGGGTGGAAGGTGTCATAAAAGAAAAGCAAAAGAGAAATGGCCAGGCCTTCTTTAAGGAAGCAGTTCCAGCTCCTGTTACCACTTCAACTATCTCAGAGGCCATTTAACCAGTCATGGTTAATCCCCTGAAATAATCTGCCCAATGTGATCAGCGCTGCTCTTTGGCAGTAGAATAAGGGGATAGGATGCTACGTGTGTAGGAGGAAGGGGAGACCTTGAACTCACTAAAAGACCAAGTCCCCCACTTGCATTCTTTCTCTGGTTAACCCAGCAGATTCAGCAGACAAATTGTGGTCATCTAAAAATTGGCTGCCCCCTTGGGGAAGACGAGATAAGGGGGTGGGGGAGCTTCAGAGAATAGGTGCCTACATATTGTAGGGGCACTTTGACAATCCTTGCCATTGTTCCTACAGTCCTTCATAGTCTCTCATAGAGGTTCTTGGACGTGCTACCCACGAATTCAATGCAGACCATAATATTCTCCAGGCCAAGAATCCACCAGTGTTAGATTGCCCATCTCATAGCCTGCCCAGAAGCACTAGCTATAACCACCCTTACAGACAGGGCCAATTACCCCTCATTAGCAAATAAATCTCTTGATCATACAGGCAATTTCTTTTCTTTCTTTTTTTGAGACAGAGTCTCATTCTGTCACCCAGGCTGTAGTGCAATGGCGAGATCTTGGCTCATTGCAACCTCCACCTCCTGGGTTCAAGCAATTC
>NW_012110295.1:0-1401 GCF_000951045.1 Mandrillus leucophaeus | reverse complement strand
ACCGTGTTAGCCAGGATGGTCTCGATCTGCTGACCTTGTGATCCACCCGTCTCGGCCTCCCAAAGTGCTGGGATTACAGGCTTGAGCCACCGCGCCCGGCCAACTCAGTCATATATTTTACAAAATATGCATACCCTTTGGTTTCTACAGATGTAATCCTGGACCCAGTCATGTAGTTAGAGGCCTGTGTTTTTTTATACAGAAAAAAATGATGGGTAAATGACTTTACCCATCATTTCAGAAAATGTTTTCAAAAAGTAAAGTGACTAACTCAAGGCATAATCTTAAAGCAAATTTTGCCTGCGTTACATCATTATCATTATGTGACAAGTATCTTTTTGCACCCATTCTGTGACCTCCTGAGAATTTACCACCTTCATATTGCCCTTTGCCTATTATCAGATTTCCTATGTGACCCTTGGCCTTGCTTGACTCTATAACATCACATGTTCCAAAATTATAGCTTTTTCCTTTTCACAAACTCACCATTCCTCACTTGGATTTAAATTAATTTGTTAGAAAATCAAAGAATTTACGATGTGATACCTTCTCCTCTTACACAATGTTTTAGCCCTCCCAAAGTCCTTTTAATCCTAATTATAAAAATATATAATTAAATTGTTATGCAGATTTTTAAAACAGTGGTTTTCAGACTACGTTTTTCTCAACAAGTTTTTATTTAAAAAAAATTTACACCAAAACCCAGTACGCAAGTTAGATAAACGCGAGCTGATTGACGAATTGAGGGTGGACACATTTAAGAAAACTTCTCAGAAGTCTCAGGTTTTGTTACTCAGAGCACAACTTCATCTGTCAAAATAATAGCTAACATCAGCCTTGTCACTGGGAGAAGAGAAAATTGGTAGGGTTTTAATTATTTCCTTCCATCACGGAAAATTTCCTAAGATCTACACAGTTAACCTATTCTTATGCATAATAAATATCTTCAAGGTCCACCAATGTTCTCTTAGAAGAAGGAAGCAGGAAGACACAACTACTAATCCCCTTGCCATTTACTACCAACTTTTTCTCAATTTTGATGTTTAGAGAGTGGCTATGTAATTTTTGACTTGACATGTAAGTCTAGTGAGACAGTAAACAAGGGCACTCCTCTATATAAAATCTGTTCAGAATCCAGCTATATAAAGAATTGTCAAAAAGTTGATTAAATGTCGTCGGGATTAACCACTTAGATTAAAAACGGATATAAGAAATGTGTTTGAAAGTTCTCTTTTAAAGTTACCTTCAAAAAGTCTTTTCTTTTAGGATATAATGGCTTCAACTGAGAGATGACAACGTACCAGCAGCTCTTGCTCTTGGCACCTCCTCGGCCTCGGCATCCCCTCCAGCTGCGCTTGAGGAGCCCTTCAGCCTGCCGCTGCGCTGTGGCGGCCCCTCTCT
>NW_012110294.1:0-1514 GCF_000951045.1 Mandrillus leucophaeus | reverse complement strand
TTTAAATGCCATTTGCAATAGCATCAAGAAATAAAAACAAGAAATAGGGAAGAATCTGACAATAGCTATATAAGACCTGTACACTAGAAACTTCCACACATCGCTGAGAGAAATTTTTAAAGACTTAAGAAAGAGATATACCATAACTATGAATCAGAAGCCTCAACGTTAAGATTTCAGTTCTTCCCAGATTGAGCTACAGATTCAACACAACCTCAAATCAAAATCTCAGCCAGCTTTTTAAAAAAAAAAAGAAATTGACAAGATGATTTTAGAAAGCATATGAAAGTATAAAGGACCTAGAATAGCCAAAACAACTATGAAACAAACAAAAATAACAACCAAAGGGAAAGACTTAACATCATCTGACTCCAAGACCTGTTAAAAAGCTACAGTAATCAAGACAATGTGGTACTGGCGTGAAGATGCATAAATAGATCAATGGAACAGAAGAGAGGTCCAAAGTAGACTTACACATATAAGGTCCACTGATTTTCAGCAAAGCCCAAAAAAGTAACTTATTTAGTACAAAAAAGATAATCTTTTCAAAATGATATTAGAACAAGGAGATACTCATATACTAAAATCAAACAGAAAATAGCTTCAGTCCGTACCACATACTGTATTTAAACAACAACAAAAAAAGAACAAATGGATGAGAGATCTAAATGTAGGGACCAAAACTATAAAACTGCTGCATGAAATTTAAGATAAATCTTTGGGATGTCAGGTCAGGCAAAGAATCTTAGATACAAGGGCAAAATAATAATTGATATAAGGGCAAAATAATAAATCAACTTCAACAAAATAAGAAACTCCCAGAGTTGGAAAGACAATGTTAGGAAAATGCAAAAAGTGGCCACGCCCTGGAAAACAGACACATACAGCTCACCTATCTGATGAAAGCCTTTATCCCTAATGTACGAAAGAACTCTCAAAACTCAATAATCTGAAAACAAAAAACTCAATTAAAAATGAACAAAATATTTGAACAGATACTCCACTAAAGAAGATATACTGGGCCAGGCAGTGTCTCATACTTGTAATCCCAGCACTTTGGGAGGCTGAGGCAGGCTGATCACTTGACGCCAGGAGTTCAAGACCAGCCTGTGCAACATAGTCTCTAAAAAAAAAAAAAACAAATTAAAAATTAGCTGAGCATGGTAGCAAGTGCCTGTAGACCCACCTACTTGGGAGGCTGAGGCAGGAGGGTCATCTGAGGCCAGGAGGTTGAGGCTGCAGTGAGCCATGATCACACCCCTGCACTCCAGCCTGAGTGACAAAGTAAGATCCAAGAAGAAGAAGATGGAGAAGAAAGAAAAAGAAAGAGGAGGAGGAAGAGGAAGAGGATGAGGAAAGGAGGGAGGGAGAGAGGGGAAGGAAGGAAGGAGGGAAGGAAGGAGGTGAGGGAACAGGGGAGGAAGGAGGAGAAGAACAACTACTGATGGCAAATAAGCAAATAAAAAATACTAAACATAATTAGTTATTAGGGAAATGCAAATTAAAACCACAAT
>NW_012110293.1:0-1394 GCF_000951045.1 Mandrillus leucophaeus | reverse complement strand
AAATTTACTCTTACTTTTACATACCTAAGTTGCAATCTTATTTCATGGCTTTAATACTTTTTACTTTCTAATATAAGTATTTAATGCTATAAACTTTCCTTTGACATTCTTTATGTGCACCTTATAAATATTGATGTGTTAAATTTTTATCATGGTTTGATTTAAATTATTATTTCATTTATTTGTGTGTGTTTTTATTGGTGGTGGTGGTGAGTTGTTTTGTTGTTAAATTTCTCAGTATGGGATGTTTTTATAGATATTTTGTTATTATTCGTTCATGACTTAGTTCTGTTGTGATCAGAGAACATATTCTACATGATTTCAATCTTTTCAAATTTAGTAAGATTTGTTTTACGACCCGGTTTATCATCAATGTTGATAGATGCTGCATGTGCACTTTAAGTAAATATATAAGAAATCCCAGCTTCTTCTAGGGAAGTAAAAAGTTTAAAAGGGTATTACTCTTACACTCACAAGAATAGCAAAAAGTGGCCAGTTTTCAAATTCCCAACTTTACTTAAACGCATTAGACAGTCCATGCGTTAGGACAAACAACTAACCAAAAATCTAAGAAAAGATAAGCAGCAACAGAGATTACCTGAGGCAGAATCTTCCTGGCCATGGTGAGAAAAATTGGGCTAAATTTGTTAACATAAACTTGCTAAAGGCTGAGTGTGAGGTAGCAAAAAATAAAAAAATAAAACCTGTGAAGAAATTTAATACTGACTCACAGGCTCTTGTCCACAGACCTAAGTGGGTGCTCAGCAAGAAAGATTGGAGCAGGGCAAGGTATATGAGCAATCATTCCATATGATGCAGATATGGGAAGGGTGATTGCAGCTGCTGCAGGGAAAGCACGAAGTCCACCTAGATTCTTCTCCTGTAAATCTCCTGTAGAACAAAATACTTGCACCACTGATAGAAAGACAATGTATTCTGTTAAGTTTAAGACATTGGTGGAAACATATTGTAGCTAGATAACGTCACAGTAAATAAATCTATTTCTCATTGAGAGAAGGTCATAAATACTTAGTGAGGTCAAACTTATGATTTATAATGCAGTACAACCACTGAGAAGATAGCACCTCTCATAAGACCCAGGAACACAGTGCCTATCTAAGACTAAGGGAAATTAAAAACAGAGAATATTTTCAAACCTCCTCTGAACCAGGCTAATAAGAGTTAGATAACAAGTAACTGCTCTCTACTATTGAGGGAGGGAAACAGCATGAATGAAGGCATTCTCTGAAGTACAGGACCAAAAAAAAAAAAAAAAAGACAAAACTCAGAGTAGAATAGATATTAAGAAAACCCTCTGGAAAACTCATCTCCATTCTGAATGAAAAGTAACACTGGAGGAATTTAAAGCCCGTATTGCACGAAGAGTAGCCATA
>NW_012110292.1:0-4623 GCF_000951045.1 Mandrillus leucophaeus | reverse complement strand
ATTTTGCAAAGCAGACTGTCCTGATATGTACTTCCTTATTTCGTGAAATTACTTTACTGAACAGCGTGTCATCTTCTCATGTCAGTAATTACAACAAAGCACGTCTAACTGACTTGACAGCAGGGTTGGCAAACTTTTTCTTAAAATGCCAGACAATATTTTAGGCGTTGTGGGCCATACGCAAAGCCTAAAATCTGTCACAACTACTCAGATCCTGTTGTCACATAAAAACAGCCACAAACACTCCAGAAACAAAGTGGTTGTGTTCTAATAAAAGTTTATTTTCAAAAGCAAGCAGTGGACCGGAAATTGCTGACCTGCTTTAAAGACTGTGCCAACAACCAAACCTCTCCGCAGCGTCTTTAACTGAACAAACATGTATTCCACACCTACTCGGTGCCAAGCCCCATCCTGTGTGCTGAGGAAACAATGGTGAAGGAGACACTAATCCTGCACCCAAGAGGTTCCCTATCGAGTGGGCAGGATGGAGACCTAAACTAACTGTTATCAGGCTGAATACCCGTGGCACTTTGTAGGTGTGTTCAGTAAATGTGTGCTGAGAGAATAAGTTCATTCTTCCAAAATACATGCACTGAGAGCCCACTTTCTGCTAGACCCCTTTCTAGATGTGGAAACATCAGGAAATAAAACAAACAAATGCAGCTGAGAGTCTAAAGGGAGGAAACACAATAAACAAAACGAAAGGACAACGGCATAATATGTTAAAAGGTGATAAATGCTATGGAGAAAAAAAAAGTAGGTAAGGATAGGAAATAGGAGGCATGGGGTGAGGACTGCCATTTTAAGTAAGGTGGTTAAGGAAGGTCTCACTGAGAAGGTGACATATGGGCAGACTTGAAGAGAAAGGACCAGTTACCTGGGGGAGAATTCTCCACATTCAGAGAGAAGCCTGAGGTGGAAGTATGGTCCCCAGTGGGTCTGTGGAACAGTCAAGAGGCCAATAATCTGGAGCTCAATAAACAAAGGGGTACAGCAGGAGAGGAGGTGAGACAGGTAAACGGGGACAGACTGTATACAGTTTTTAGACTCTTCTAAGGACTCTGAGTTGCTGCTGGAAGATTTGGAGCTAAGGAGTAAGATGATTCAACTTAGGTTTCCACAGGCTCCCTCTGGCTGCCTGTCTGAGAACAGACTGTAAGGGGCTTAGGAGAGAAACAGGGAAACCAGTTAGGAGAATATTGGGATAATCTAGGCCTCAGATCATGGTGGTTTGGAGTAGGATGGAAGGACTATAGGCGGCTGAGAACTAGTCTGATTCTGATACTTTAAAAGTAGCCAACAGGAATAAATGAAATGAGAGGAGACAAAGTGAAATACACAATGCTGAGAGAGGAAAGTACACCTTAATCAGCCTGGGGAGAGCCATAAAGGGTGGTGAGCTTTGAGCTGAGTCTTAAAGAGGGTGCAAGCAGGAACTGGGCAGATGAGGAACAAAAGGAAGGAGAGACAGCCCAGGCAAAAGCACAGAGGTGGGAGTGGGGATGGTGTTCAGAAACCACTTAGCAGAAAAGAGGCTAAGGAATGGGCAGAGCAGACTGTGAAGAGCACACTGGTTTGTTTTCCTGTTCCTCAAATGGGCCATGCCCTCACCTGTCTGGGATGCTCATCCCCTCCTTTTTCCTCACCTACATCCGACTTATTCAGGTCTCTGCTCCAATATCAATTTCTTGTGAAACTCTAGCCTGACTCACCTCCACACCAGAGGAAATCTCCGTTTAATCCCCTCTCACAGCACTTGATACGTCTTTGCTCCTGACCCTGATCATATGATTTCTCATAAGTGTTTGTCTGTCTTCTCAGCTTAAGTGTAAACACGTTTGAGGTTGAATTCTAGCACTGAGCCCAGAGTTGGGCATGAAACAGATGTATACTATCGGCTAAATTAAGAAATAAGCCAGCCAGGCATGGTGGCTCATGCCTGTAATCCCAGCACTTTGGGAGGCCAAGGCAAGCACATCGCCTGAGGTCAGGAGTTCGAGACCAGCCTGGCCAACATGGTGAACTCCGTGTCTACTAAAAATACAAAAATTAACTGGGCGTGGTGGCACATGCCTGTAATCCCAGCTACTCGGGAGGCTGAGGCAGGAGACCTGCTTGAATCCACGAGGCGGAGGTTGCAGTGAGCCGAGATGGCACCACTGCACTCCAGCCTGGGCAACAGAGCGAGACTCCATCTCACATCAGACTTGTTAGATTTTGCATTTAAAGTAAAAGTTGCCAATGAGTGCAGTGGCTCATGCCTATAATCCCAGCACTTCGGGAAGCTGAGGCAGGTGGATCGCTTGAGTCCAGGAATTCAAGACCAGCCTGGGCAACATGGCAAAACCGTCCTACAAAAAATACAAAAATTAGCTGGATGTCTTGGCGCACGCCTGTAGTCCCAGATACTAGGGAGACTGAGATGGGAGAATCGCCTGAGTCCAAGAGGTCAAGGTTGCAGTGTGCGTGATCGCACCTCTGCACTCCCATCCTGGGTGACAGGGCAAGACCCTGTCTCAAAAAAATGAAAAGTAAAAATAAAGTAAAAGTTAATAGGTTCCTGAGGAAAACATGAGGGTGCCCTGTAAGTTAAGGGATTTTCCAGAAATAAACCTTGGGACTCTTTTCCTGTCTGCTCCAAAATCTCCTTCCTTTTGCACTTATCTCAGCACTGTGGAAAAGAGAAAAAAATACACAAGTCAAAATATCTTAGAGATATTTTACAAAAACTAGCACTACCCACAGAGATGCTTAAGCATTCACTTTCTTCAGAAATAAAAATTATGAAGAATGCTTAGCTAGATCCAAACTGCAAAGTCTCCTCATAATCCAGCTTAAACACAATACGCTACTTGTTTACTCAGTGCCGTCTCCTGTGGTCTAACCAGCTATTTGTCTCCAAAGGGCAGGCCCATGTAGGAATGCTGGGCCTCAGCCGGCAAACAGGATCCAACAGCCTGCCAGGAAGGTCTTGGCACGCTAGAGTCCAGATGGCAGCTCTCCTGGGCCTCCAGCCACCGGCCTAGCCGCCAATTCAATGTCCAGCCTCCATGCAGTTGTTCAGTTCAGCAAACGCTCACTAAGTCCCTATAGGTTTAGTAGCAACAAATGAAACTCATGAAGTATGGCCAAAAGGACAGCAATTCCTCTAGTCCAGTGTTTATGAAAGGAGGTGGAGAGCAAATCAATACATACAAAAAATACTCAGCACCTACTGTATGCCAATCCAGGGAAGCCTCTGGGCCCCAGAGACATGAAAGCTCAAGATGCTCACAGTCTAATGTCTACTTTCCTTGTTCTTTACTCAAGAGAAGGCCTGGTTTTGTGTACTTACCACCATTTCCCAACCTAGCATCAGGGTTGATGCCATCCAGGTCATCTGGTACATTGGGAACAAGGCCACTAGGAGAGAACACATGAGATAACAGATGAGCTAATGTTTGAACAACAGAAACTGTTACGACTGTCTGGACCGCACATGACAATCATCCCATGACCCGGAGGGACGCACACAGCTGAGGCATGAAGCACCTATGAGGCATGAAGCACAGAGGTTAAGAACTCAGGCTTTGGGTCTGAGTTCCAGCTCCAACACTTGATAGCTGAGTGACCTTCAGTAGTGTCATTCATTCAGTCATACATCACGTTCTGTGTGCCAAATATGTGCTACTGGCAGAGGCACTGTGACAAGCACAAGCTACTTATGTTTCTGAGTCTTGCTCTCTTAATCTGGTACATGGGGATACCATGCCCTCCCTGTAAAAATTAAATTAGTTCATGTATATAAACACAAAGCACATAGTAAGTGTTCAATCAATGGCAACTATTATTGTTGTTACTATTATCATTATGACCACTAATATGCCTATCACAACCTCTGGGAATCAGACACAAATTCAGATGCTTTAAGAATGTCAAACAATGCAAAATTCACTGATCCAAGAAGTTGTCCTGGTTGAATTACATAAATACGTTCAGTGAGGATCTGGAGACATTGACAGAAAACTAACCCATAATAGGAGGTGTGGTGTGACACAAAAGACACTACCCTGGATTCTATTCTAAGCTCTGCCATGTATCTCTCTGAGCCTCACTTTCTTCAACTGTAAAAGGAGAACAGCAGCTACCTCACAGAGTAATTGGCAATTAAACAAGATACAGCAAGGTCCAGTATATTGTGGGTACTCCACAAATGAAAGCAAAATATCATGTCGCCTTGAAACCTACAGTGCTTTACAATTTATAAAAGATTTACCATCATTAGAATTGCCTAACTTCCTGAGGGTACACACATTTTTCAAAGGAAGACTCCAAGGCCCAGACAATTTCACTGTCCTAGCCAGGGTCACATGGCAGTTCAGTAGAGAGCCAGGTCCAGAAGCTCGGTCTTTTACGTCCAACCCCCACGAATGCTTCCCTATCCCACGCTGTAAACTAGGAATTGATGGAAACTCAGCTTGACTTCTTGGCAGTTTGCTCTTTCCATGCCTCTAAATCCAAATTCATTGTGCTCCTCAGACAATTTTGCCTGACCACCAAACTTTGGAGTTGGAATGTACCTTCAAGATCAAAAACAGGCAAAAAATTGGAAATATCATAAAATTCCAACATCAAGAAAATGAT
>NW_012110291.1:0-1713 GCF_000951045.1 Mandrillus leucophaeus | reverse complement strand
TTATTTTTTTAAGCATAAAAATATATATAGTAATATATATTAATATATAGTAAAAATGCTACATAATAAATTTGAAAGTAGGAATTTTAATCTTTTTTTTACTTGGCAAATACTGATGTAAGCATGGTTCTGCCTCTTGTTTTGAAGTATACAAACACAAAATACTTTGTTGTAACATTTTTTAAAACGTTAATAGATGTTCATGGTACAAAATTCAGGAAAATAAAAGAGTAAATGTGAAAAGTAGGCTAGGTCTGGTGGCTCATGCCTGTAATCCCAGCACTATGGGAGGCCAAGCAGGGGCAGATTGCTTGAGCCCAGGAGTTCGAGACCAGCCTGGGCAACGTGGCGAGACCCCAACTCTACAAAAAAATACAAAAATTAGCCAGATGTGGTGGCATGCACCTGTAGTCCTGGCTACTTGGGAGGCTGAGGTGGGAGGATTGCTTGAGCCTGGTGGGAGGTTGAGGCTGCAGTGAGCCAAGATCATGCCACTGCACTCTAGCCTGGGTGACAGAGCCAGATCCTGTCTCAAAAAGAAAAAAAAGAAAAAAGTGAAAAGTAATTATTTGTCATACCTCTTTGCCTTATTGACCCAGATCTCCGCTTAGAACAAACATTGTTAAAGACAACTTATTTAATATTGACCCAGAGATAAACTCAGCATTTATAAATATGTGTATAAATGTAGTAGAATTCTTATTTAAACAGACCTATCTTCTCTTCTGTGTTGATATATGGCGATCATAAGGCATTTACAAAGATGTCAGTTTAGAGAGGTAGGAGGTTTCTGTGTAATCATTTTTAAGGACATACTTTATTGTTTTACCAGTCAGTTTCAGTCATGTAGTTATCACTGAATTCCAGCTATAGTCACCATACTTTTTGGGTGTTTCTTGGTCTGGCAGAAACAGTAGCTACACAGGTGTGCTCTCTTTATGGCCACAAAATTTCCATCCTGCTCTAATGTGTGCCTGATAGACAACACTCATTCTGGGATCCACTTCAACCATGATCACCATTCTAGAAATTCCCCTTGCCTTTCCAGTACTGGATCCTGAGAAAAATGATAGGAAAATAACATTTTTGAATTATTACATCTGAAAGTATTCTTTTTTCTACATTTCTAGTTGATTGGCAATTTGGCTGGATGTAGAACTATGGGCTGAAATTACTTTCCTTCAGACTTTTGGAGGTATTACTCCAATGTCTGATAGTATCAGCGTTGCTATTAAAAATTCAAAGTTTTTTCTGCTTCCTGGTTCTTTGTAGGTGTTCCTTTTTAAAAATCGCCAGAATATTTTAAAAACTTATCTTTGTTCTTGGTGTTCTAAAATCTTACCATGATGTACATTGGTATGGATTATTTTACCTACTCTGCTGGGCATTTGATAAATCTGTTTAATCTTCAAGTTGATGTCTGTCTGTCCTGGGAGATTTTCTGCAATTATTTTATTGCTAGTCTCTTCCTCTCTGATGTCTCTATTTCTTTTTCTTCTCAATATATTTTGTTAAAAAGATGATCTTGTTCTTTCATCATGGATGTAAAATCTTTTGTCTCTCTGAGGATAATAATGATAGATTTTTTTTAAGATGTAAAAAATTCAGTATTTTAAAAGTTTCTATTTTCATCTTAGTTTTTATTTTTAGTGCTAAAAATGAGATATCTTATAATAGTTAATTGTCAACTTATTAAGAGTAAGAAATTAAAAG
>NW_012110290.1:0-1336 GCF_000951045.1 Mandrillus leucophaeus | reverse complement strand
CCCCTTCGGGCTGCCCGCGCCGCCGCCGGTCACCTCCACTCTGCAGAGCGCGTCCTTTCAGGGCGGCGTCGAGCTCGGATTCTGGCGAGTGCCGCCCACATGTAAACATCCTTCAGAGGGGACAGGCGGCTCCCTTGCTTATCTCGAGGGTTCATCCAAGCCCCGCCTCTGGTTTCTTTTAGGTTTAGGGACGCTCATAAAGGCTCCCAGGCACGTGGAAGCAGTGCAAGAGGATGGCAGACATGCTGGGGAAACGGAGAAGGAAAAACATGACTATCCAAAAAAAGAATCAAAGTGGTGCCTCAGATGTTTCCAACTACCTGTTAGACAACTTTTTGTGTAGGTGAAATAAGAGCCTAAATATATCCTCTTATAATTAAGCAGTTGGTCGAGACCCAATATAAATTATGGGGATACTGGGGTTTACACCCATAATCAAAAGAAAAAATCCAATGTTGAAGGTTTACTCCTTTGTCTTTAAAGAAGACAAAGATTATTTCTCACCACCTAAAAAAAAAAAAAAAAATTAGGAAACAAAACAAAAGAAATTAGCACAGAGATGTTTCACCATGGCTTTGAAAATGGGCGATTGCTGCTGACAGGGTTATCTAAGCCACTCAGTGATGGTAATAATAGCCTTTGTGCGTCACTATTTAAGGTTGGGGGTAAGCCTTTATTTACTGAGGACACTGAAATTCATCTTAAAGTCAAAGGTCAAATGGTACATCTAAAATTCTAAACAATTGCTACAACAATCCAAACCTTTTTTGATTCTTCATGTTCAACTAAGTGTAAAATCCATGTTACCAAAGTACAAAATAAGAACTTCTATTTCTGACAGTTCTTTTCCAACATTCAAATGGGCTATGTTTGATTACTTCATAAAAGGATGGAGGTTAGTTGCAAAAACAAATACTCCCGAAGGGTATGAATTCATTCTTTATAAAGACAAATTTGACTTTAAAAATTAAGGTTGTGGCCGGGAGCGATGGCTCACTCCTGTAATCCCAGCATTTTGGGAAGCCGAGGTGGGCCAATCACCTGAGGTTGGGAGTTCAACACCAGCCCCTCCAACATGGAGAAACCCTGTCTCTACTAAAAACACAAAATTAGCCAGGTGTGGTGGCGCATGCCTGTAATCCCAGCTACTCTGGAGGCTGAGGCAGGAGAATTGCTTGAACCCATGAGGCAGAGTTTGCAGTGAGCCAAGATCACACCATTGCACTCCAGCCTGGGCAACAAGAGCAAAACTCCATCTCATAAATAAAATAAAATAAAAATTAAGATATATTATCTATAGTGTTGTGGACTTTTAAATTTTTTTATAAAACTATTT
>NW_012110289.1:0-1543 GCF_000951045.1 Mandrillus leucophaeus | reverse complement strand
CCACCACGCCCAGCTGATTTTTGTATTTTTAGTAGAGATGGGGTTTCACCATGTTGGCCAGGCTGGTCTCAAACTCCTGAACTCAGGTAATTCACCCACGTCAGCCTCCCAAAGTGCTGGGATTACAGGCGTGAGCCACTGTTGCTGGCTAAATAATTAATAGTTTTAATTTCCTGTAATCTGAATGACTGTGTGTGTGTGTGTAGGGGACTGAGAGAGAGAGAATATATCTAATTCCCTCCTACTATCTTCTGCTGCCTCACCCACCTTCCTTTTCTCTTTTCTCTTCCTATCCTCCTGCTCCCATTTTCTGTATCTCAGAGCTTAAGGGCTGGCTTCTGGACTAAATCAGCTCCTGATCTCAGGAGGAAAGAAAGGCCATTCCTTTCCATAGGGAAAGTCCGAGACAAGGAGGGACCTGGACTGGGAAGTGTCATGGGAACAGGGAGCACCTGCACCTTTCTACCCTTTGGGGAGTTCCCCGGACATCTGGAGTACAGTGGAGAGGTACCCCTTCCTGTGGAGAGCTTTCTATGTGGACTTAGCTCTTTTTCTCCCCCCATGCTTCACTTTTCTTTATTTTTATTTTTTGGGTAGCTTCAGTAGAAACACTTCATTAATTTGTATGGCCTCAATTTGAAATTTGTTACAGTTTAGATTGCATGGGCTGGTTGGAAATTAACCTTTGTCTTATTTATGAATAAAGAAGCAATGAATAAAGCAATGAATAGTGTATCAGGGAATATTTAAACTGCTTAACCGAATAATTGTTTTCTCCAGCTCTCTTTAAAACACCATTTACATATAATTGATGGACTAATTACTCATGATTATAAATTTAATCCTTAAAGCTGGCCTCTTGATGAATCTCCGCTGAGCTTCACTGTGTTAGCCTAGCTCTAGATACTGTTTATATTCAAATAATCAAACTATTTCTTTTGGATTTAGTGTATGGTCCTGGCTGTTTTCCCCCTACTATTTAGTGCTAGTACTATTTAGTGAGACTTTAGTCTGGGCTGTTTTCTGAGGACCACATAGTGCAACAGATGGGCATACAAATTAATCTATCTGTAATAATAGATTGGAGACATGCACAGTACAAGTAAAACCACTTTTGGACTGGTGAACTTAGAGCCTGTCACTGCTCTGAGACAAAAACCAGGCTTGGATAAATGACTGTGGGATCACTAGGTGGAGTCGGGATTCTAACATCGGCTCAGTGTGGTTCTGAGAGTCAGTGCTTGGGAACCTTTCACCCTTTTCCTCTTTCAGGATGACTCTTACCTATTCAGGTTGTGGAATCGAGTTCTAGGATTGAGATTCTGGCATTGTTGACAAACTACATTTTTTTTTTTTTTTTTTTTGAGACGGAGTTTTGCTCTTGTCGCCCAGCTGGAGTGCAATGGCGCGATCTCAGCTCATTGTAACCTCCATGTCCTGGGTTCAAGAGATTCTCCTGCCTCAGCCTCGCGAGTAGCTGGGATTACAAGTGCCCGCCACCACACCCGGCTAATTTTTGTATTTTTAGTAGAGATGGGGTTTC
>NW_012110288.1:0-8743 GCF_000951045.1 Mandrillus leucophaeus | reverse complement strand
AGTCAGTGTTATGTGCACCTGTGCCTTTATTTCAGGAGCTGGGACAATTATATTAATCAGATGTACAGAGAGCCAAGGCCCCCACACTGGAAAGCATTAGAGAGGAGGGTGAGATTGGAGGGGCCCCTGACTCCAAGTCTCCTGATCCCTCTTACACACAAGGATCTTGAAAAAAAACTGCAGGACACTCCATTCTCTCCTGGGACCGATAGGGAAGCCAGAGCCACCATGTATCTCAAATTTCATCAAAGAAAAAAAATTAGAGCAAAATTTCCATGTCACAGTTTTAAGCCTGCACAATGGCTCAAATAGAACCAATATTAAAAAAAAAAAAAATTTCCTAGCTCAGGTGAGATCACTGAAGTTGGCTGTCAGGTGTTAAGGAAACTGCAGGCATAAAGAAGGTCACCTCTAGCCCAATCGCCCCTGCATCTTAGGGCCCCTGGAAAGGACCCTCTCCATTCAATAGTGCAGGGTCTGGATATTTTGGGGGAGAAATGTAGACTGTCCTTAGACCCCTGGGGTTTCTACATTCACTTTCTGACTTTTTAGGTGTTGACTTCATTTTTGAACAAATTACAGTTACACAATTTGCTTTAACTTTAAGTGTAAAACAGGAAAATATTCCTGAAACAGGAAACAAGGGCCAGGTGACCTGCACTGTCACCCCTCTCTGTGGCTCCCTGATGCAATAAAATTGTGAGCCAACAAATCCATAGCGAGGTAAACAGTCAACTCCATTTCAGCAAATGTTTCAGCGGTTCCTTCTTGCCTAGCAATGTTCTATCTTTACCACTGCTTTAATATTTGAAGTCTATCTTTTCGTAACTGTTGGTTTTTAAATAATTCATGTATATTTATTAATTAGGTTTATTACAGTAAGCTACCTGGAATCAATTGTGGAATGAAGATCGGTAAATAAATGTGTGGTTCTCTATTAAATAACTGCTAAGACCATCTGAAAAATGTATTAACCCCAAATCCAATCACTTCACGCTCCTATACTGCCTGCTCCCCAGAGCCATCCTCTGTAGGATAGTAAACCAGAAGGGCATTCCAGCTGGGCTGCCTGTGGCCTCTCACGCAGCTGTCCATCACCCACACAACAGGCAGAGTGAACCTTTCAAATGGGAATTAGAGCACATCCTCAACACCACGTCTCAGAGATACTCCAGCCTCTTCCCTTCCTCTCACCATTTCCTATCAGCCCCTCATCACCGGGCCTCTCTGGCCATTGTGGCCTCATCCCACCAGCCTCAGCCCAGCTCACTCATCTCCACTCGCACCAGTCTCTTGTCACTGCTCCATCCTGTCTCTGCCACCAGCTCCTGCTGGGACTCCCACAGGCACCTGCTCCCCAGGGATCCACCTGGCTCACTCCTCATGCCATTCAGTTCTCTGCTCAAATGTCCCTTAGTCAAGTTCTCAGGAACCTCTTATCCAACAAAATATATCTCCTGCCATCCTCTTCACCACCAATCTTCTAATCCAGGTATATTTTCTCCATAACAATTATCACTGACATTAGAATAAATTTGGAAGTTGTCATCTGTACCACTGAAACATATTCTTTGAGGCCAGGACCTCGTCCAGTCACCACTTGCATCCCCAGCATCTAAAACATCTCAGTACAGAGGAGGGACTTGACAAATAAGGGGTGATGATGGGTGAATATAATTGGTATGCTGCTTTTGAGAAGCAATTTTATAACATGTGTGTCAGAGGCGGGTGCATCACCTGAGGTCAGGAGTTCGAGACCAGCCTGATCAACATGGTGAAACTCTGTTTTTTCTAAAAATAAAAAAATTCGCCAGGTGTGGTGGTGCACACCTGTAATCCCAGCTACTCGGGAGGCTGAGACACAAGAATGACTTGACCCTGGGAGGTGGAGGTTGCACTGAGCTGAGATTTTGCCACTGCACTCCAGCCTCAGTGACAGAGTGAGAGTCCATCTCAAAAACAAAACAAAAAAAAGTTCGTGTACTTTGACCAAATAACTTATATTTGAGAAATCTATAATTCTACAATGAAATCCAAAATATAGAAGAATCTTTAGGTATAAGGATATTAATCAGATATTATTTACAATAAGGAAGAAGAACTTGCAAAAGAAAAGTAGCTAGGTCATTTTTTGGAAATAGTTCACAGCCAGGAAAAGTACTGTTTAAGAAGAGTTTGTGATAACATATAAAGTTGCTTATTGATAATAATGAAGTTTGAAAAAGCAAGATTCAAAATAACTCATACAGTGTGACTACACTAAGTCGTCCTGCACAGACACCACATGCACAGAAACCAGGGATGGAAACTCAGGGGGTAGCTGCAAAGCAAAGCACAGCTCCAGGGCCCCTTTTCACTGAAGTCTCTGAGGCTCTGCCAGGCAGAGGTTCATCCTGATCCTCCCAGTGGGGACACAGGTGTTTTCCACATTTCTGCTTCTCTACATTTTTTACATTTTCTGTAATTGAGCAGATTCCACTTCCTAAAAGGATAAAATGCTGATTATGAAGTTTTACAACATTTGAAATACAATTTTAATGAAAAAGTCCAAATGTCCTGTCCCAAGTCAGGTCACTTTCTTTTTTGTTAGAGATAGGGACTTGCTCTGCCACCCAGGCTAGAGTGCAGTGAGTTGATCATAGTTCACTGCTGTCTTGAGCTCCTGGGCTCAAGTGAAGAATCAGTCTCCAGAGTAGCCAAGACTACAGGAAAGCACCAAAATTATCACCTAATTAAAAAAAAATTGAACAGAATACATCTTACTGTTTCCTAGCCTGGTCTTGAACTCCTGGGCTCAAATGATCCTCTTCCTTTAGGCTCCCCAATGTTCTAGGATGACATGGGTGAGCCACTGTGCTCAGTCCTAACTTACCTTGAAGCAAAATCTCCTCGCAATATCACAGCACAAAAACTCCAGCTGACGGAGCCTTCAGAAAGAAGAAATAAACCCTTCCTCCACAATGCCTGATCCATCCCTGGGTTATAGGCGTCCGCTGAATGATAAAGTCAACACTGAGAATATGATCATTTTAGATTATCGATTGTCATTTAATTTTAATTCCACCACACCTGAGAGAGTGGGATGGATTCTTTCTTTTACTATGATGTGAGCATCTGAGTCTCTTCCATCCTGAACATCTGACATGGGTGCTTCAAAAATGTAGGCCTTGAGACTTAAAGGGCACTCGGTCTCCTGAGCAGGCCCCCTGCATGCGCCACACCCACAGAGGCTCCATAACAGTGGGAAGAGCAGCCAGGGTCAGAGCCGAGGTGGATTCACACTGAGGGACCATCCACATCCAGGGTACCTGAGGAGGGGCTGAGGTAAGAGTCCAGCCCCTGCCTAGGCTGTGGGTGGCAGGTGGGTGGGACAGTCAGCTACTGAATATTACTGGAGTTATTGCCTTTTTTCTCCTGAAGACCCCACCCCTGCACACACCAAAACTCTACATTCTTTGTGGAGCAGTTTTCTTTTTAGAAATGTAAACACCCCCAATCTTAAAGCCACCCAATATCACTCATAGTGACACCGCAGTAGGATAAGCTCTTAACTCCCACCAAATTAGCCTCAGAGGTGTAGTTTTTGTTTGTTTGAGATGGGGTCTCACTCTGTCATCCAGGCTGGAAGGCAGTGGCATGATCACGGCTTACTGCAGCCTTGAACATCCCGGCTCCAGCGATCCGCCCACCTCAGACTCCTGAATAGCTGGCACTACAGGTGTGCGCCACAAGCTCCAGCTAATGTTTTGTGGTTTTTGTAGAGATGAGGTTGTGCTGCTGCCCAGGCTGGTCTCTAAGGCCTGGGCTCAAGTGATCTGCTGCCCCAGCCTCCTAAAGCGTTAGGATTAGCATGAAGCCCCACACCAGGCCTGACGCTGAGTATTTGGAGCTAAGACAGGAAGTTGATGTGGGGTTTGCACCTGGCTAATCTGAAAGGTGGTTCTGAAAGGTAATGCGTAATTAGGTTGACCTTGGCGGGGAAGCATAGATGTCTCTGATGAGAAGAGAACAAAGCAGATGGGAAGTTTCTAAAAGCAAACGGCAGCGGGCCCTGTGCTCACACAGCACTGGGATTTGGAAAACCTTCTCCCAGCCACTTTTGGCTTTTGAGTTTTTATTCCACCTTCTTGTCTCCTAGGTCATTGCAGGGAATCCCTTCATTTGGCAAACATTTATCAAACACCTACTATGTGTCAGAAATTAAGGAGCTGGGGCTGAGGTAAGAGGAACCAAACACCCTTGTCTTCAAGGTTGAGCCAGTCTTGCTCAGGCAGAGATCAGTAAGGAAATTCTTACACAAATGGTTGACAGAACATGCAACTTGCTTTGCAGATGCACAAGTAGACCAACTGCTCTGACCAAGGAGTCACAGAAGTTTCATAAGAGACAACATTTGAGCTGTGTTTTGAAGTATAAGTAGGAGCCCGACAGGCAACCAGGACAGGAGAGCATTGCTCAGAACCTAGGAACATGAATTTTTCTCCCCTAGGCCAGGCCAGGACTCAGACTAAGCTGCCTGAGGAGCCAGAAGCTTTCTGGCAAAGAAGTGTGTCCCACATCTGACTATCCAGAAGTCACAGGTGCTCAATATTGAGCCTTGAGACAGAGAGAGAGAGGCCTGATTTGAAATGCAGAATTCTGTTGGGGGCCTGTTAAAATGCAGTTTCTGATTCAGTAGGTCTGAGTCAGGGCCTGAAAATTGCATTTCTAACAAGTTCCCAGGTGATGTCAATGCTACTGGTCCCAGCACCACACTTTGAGAATCAGCACCCTATGGCAATCCATATTGGTTTCTAATATCAGAAGAGGGCTGAGAGGCAGAGGTATAGGATACACTAGACCATGCCTGGCCCATCCTGGAGAGCACCCCACCCAAGGCTACAGCGTTTGATTTCCTTGGGATGCCGGGATTGGCAGACACCCAGGAAGGAATCAAATGTGGGATTACAGAGCAATCCGGAGACTCAGCTTCACACAGCATCTGGGGCTCCCACTACTTCACAACTGGCCCCCACACCCTCAATCCTTCCCGCCCCTTATGAAACTGACTTGTGGGCCTTGCTCTGCTGTCCTGGGATGTTTGGGCCTGGGATGTGACTCTAGGAGCTCTGACTGTACCTTCTGATCCAAATACAGGGTGAGTTCATATGACAAATACTTAGAATGGGCTCAGAATGAGGACCTTCCAAATTCAGCAAAGGGTTCAATCACGTGTTTTCCAGGAGAATTACCCAAGTATTCTCTTTTTTAAATATCACATCCTTGAGCCCACATGGACAGTAGAGGGAGTTCTGAGCACGCTGAAGCCACAATTGGCACACTGGACCCCACAGAATTCCTTGTAGATTGGGCTTCACCATTTACATCAGGATTTGGTCTAAATTTCCTTCATCAAGCCAATTGCATTTGTTAATTAACCATGCCCTCATTTTGCCTTTTAATGAATGAAAGACACACACACATAAAGAGTGATAGTGCAATGAAAAAGAAAACAACATACTGAATTAAAGTGGCAGGAAACAGGTAAGAGAATTAATTCTGTCAGGCTTTTTTTTTTTTTAAAGTTTTTTATGTTGAAGGATTTGATTTTGTTTGTTTTGTCTGTTGGAACCGGACTTTCGATTCCTTCCTGGGCAGGGGTCGCCGCGAAGGATCACCCGACACGAGATTCACAGCAGAAAGATATTTATTACTAGCGCACTAGGGTCCCATGCATAGAGTTGGCCCTGGGACCCCGAGTGCTTGTTACAGGCTGTTTATATAGGCAAACACAAATTCAAACACAGCTTATGGCACGAAATTCAAACAAAGCTTAAGGCGCAAGATGATTGGGTCTAGCTATGGCCTGAGCAAGGTGTCCTGTTCTGATTGGTTAGGGCAGGACCTTATGAGGTTCTTTCCTGGAATTGTTGATTCCGGGAACATCAAGGCAGGGTGGGACCCCATCGAGGCAGGGTGGGACCCTATCGAGGCAGGGTGGGACCCTATCCAGGGCCACCTGGTGTTAATTTTTTAAGTTTTATGAGACCTAGTTTCAGTCTGCCTTGAAATTATCTTCTATTTTATGTTTTGACTTGGCTCAAAATTCAAGAAGTTAAAAGTCTCTCTCTTATGCTACCCTATTGAAGGGGTGGCCTGCCCCTCCACGCCTGTGGGTGTTTCTCGTTAGGTGGAACGAGAGACTTGAGAAAAGAAATAAGACACAGAGACAAAGTATAGAGAAAGAAAAGCGGGGGCCCACGGGACCGGCGCTCAGCTTACAGAGGACCCACGCCGGCACCGGTCTCTGAGTTCCCTTAGTATTTATTGATAATTATCTTTACCATCTTAAAGATAAGGGAGTGGCAGGACAATAGGATCATTGTAGGGAGGAAATCTGCAGTAAGACATATGAACAAAAACCTCTGTGACATGAGTAAGTTTAAAGGAAAATGCTGTGCCTTGAGATGCATATGCAAACATCTCCATAAACCTTTTAGCATTATTTCAGCCTATCACATGGGGAGAAACCTTGGACAATACCCAGCTTTCCTAGGCAGAGGTCCCTGCGACCTTTGGCCGTGTACGTGTCCCTGGGTAGTTGAAATTAAGAGAATGGTGATGACTTTTAACCAGCAAGCTGCCTTCAGGCACTTGTTTAACAAAGACACATCCTGCACAACCCAAAATCCATTAAACCTTGAGTCACCTCAGCACATGTCTCTTGCAAGGACAAGGTTGCGGGTAGGGTCACAGATTAACAGCATCTCAAATACAGAACAAAATGGAGTCTCTTACGTCTACTTCTTTCTATATAGACACAGTAACAGGCTGATCTCTTTCTTTTCCCCACACCTATCTTGACAGGCAGCCATTTATATCAGTTTCTTGCTTATTCTTTCTAAGACATTTTGTGCATATGCAAGTCAATCTAAATGTATAGGTATATAATCTTTCTCCCACTTGACACAAATTTTAGCAAACTACATCTGCTTTCCTGCACCTTCCCTTTTCCCTTCACATTGTATCACAAAGATGATCACATGAAGAAATACCAAGAGCTTCGCTACATCTTCGTTTGAAATTTTCATGATCCTCCATTGTATACATATGTAATATTTTTTTTAAAAAATAGAGATTGCTTCTTTTGAGTGTGGTGCTTTTTAACCAGCCCCCACTTGATGGGCATTCGGATTACTTCTTTCAGAGAACAATTTTGCATCATGTAGCATCATGTGGAAAAAGTGCAGTGATCCCACTCCCACATGCATATCCTAGGGGAGCTCACATATCCCTGAGAGCAGGAGGCAACGTCCCAGGATGTTCATTGCAGTGAAGTCTACAATAGAGACAACCTAAAGGTCAATGAAGAGGGAAAGAGATAAATTGTACTATATTCCTCCCATGGAATACTATCCAGCAATGAAAGCAAATTAACTATTTGTATGAACATGGATTCATGTCATAGAACATGTTAACTGAAAAAGCAAGCAAATGAATGATAAAATTAGCAAGAAACAATTTCTAAGAAGTCTAAAAGCAAAGCCAGGCAAAGTGGTGTACACTTGTAATCCTAGTACTTTGGGAGGCCATGGTGGGTGGATTGCTTGAGTTCAGGAGTTCCAGACCAGCCTGGGAAACATGGCAAAAACCCTCTCTCCAAAAACTACAAAAATTAGCCCTGCATGGTTGAGCACGGCTATACTCCCAGCTACTTGGGTGGCTGAGGTGGGTGGATCACTTGAGCCTGGGAGGCTGAGGTACAGTGAGCTGTGTTTGTGCCACCGCACTCAAGCCTGAGTGACAGAGTGAGATCCGGTCTAAAAAACAACTCTAAAAGACTTCAGCCAAAGAGATTTCCTAACACTTAGTAAAAATATAAAGTCATGCACCACATTCAAGACACACATCCTCCTGCAGTTCTTGCTTTGCTCAGTACAGTATTGACTGAAGCACATGCATATCAGAACTGTGAAAAATCAAGGCTATCTACATACATTTCTATTATTCTTCTGTGTATACTACATACAGCCAATAATATCAAATGTCACCAATTGACAAACCTGGGTGGTGCCTTCACAAGGATTTTTTTATAACTCTCTATTCTTTCTTCCAGCTACAACTACTTTGAATTAATATTTGTGAAGTGAATCCACAGGAACCGAGCAAAATAAGAAAAGAGTTATTGAGTGTGAGGAAAGCTATGGAGAGGTACAGACAGATGGAGAGATGACAATAGTGAGTATGTCAGTGACCTTCATAGTAACAGACCTTTTGGAGAAGACTGAGCTGCAGCCAGAATGAAGTGGATAGAATATAAAGAGGGATGAAGGAGTGGGGACTTCAGGGAGCAAATATGGGGTTGGGTGGGTTAGACTGGGAAGTGTGGATGGATTCTGGATATTCCATTTTAGGTCTAGCACTTACAGAAAGAGAAATCACGTTTATTTAGCTCCTTCCACAATCTTTACAGAAATCTTCTGAAACATTACAAAAAAGATATACAAACAGCCAACAGTCATCAGGGAAAAATGCAAAGTAAAACCACGGGGAGAAACCCCTAAGTGCTTATTAGAATGGCTGAAATTTCAATGATTAATAAATATAAATGTTGGCAAGGATGTGAAACAGTCTCATCTGTTGCCTAAAAGAATATGAAACAGCCACTCTGAAAGTCAGTTTTGCATCATCTGATAAAGTTAAACAAGTTAGTACTCTATGGTTAGCATTTCCATTCCTAAGTATTTACTCCAGAGAAATAAAG
>NW_012110287.1:0-1440 GCF_000951045.1 Mandrillus leucophaeus | reverse complement strand
GAATTGATCCCTTTACCATTATGTAATGGCCTTCTTTGTCTCTTTTGATCTTTGATGGTTTAAAGTCTGTTTTATCAGAGACTAGTATTGCAACCCCTGCTCTTTTTTGTTCTCCATTTGCTTGGTAGATCCTCCTCTATCCCTTTATTTTGAGCCTATATGTGTCTCTGCATACACATATGACATGTGAGATGGGTCTCCTGAATACAGCACACTGATGGGTCTTGACTCTTTGTCCAGTTTGCCAGTCTGTGTCTTTTAATTGGACCATTTAGTACTTTTATATTTAAGGTTAATATTGTTTTGTGTGAACTTGATCCTGTCATTATGATATTAACTGGTTATTTTCCTCGTTAGTTGATGCAGTTTCTTCCTAGCATCGATGGTCTCTACATTTTGGCATGTTTTTGCAATGACTGGTAATGGTTTTTCCTTTCCATGTTTAGTGCTTCCTTCAGGGTCTCTTGTAAGGCAGGCCAGGTGGTGACAAAATCTCTAAGCATTTGCTTGTCTGTAAAGGATTTTTTTTCTCCTTCACTTATGAAACTTAGTTTGGCTGGATATGAAATTCTGGGTTTAAAATTCTTTTCTTTAAGAATGTTGAATATCAGCCCCCACTCTCTTCTGGCTTGTAGAGTTTCTGCCGAGAGATCTGCTGTTAGTCTAATGGGCTTCCCTTTATGGGTAACCCGACTTTTCTCTCTGGCTGCCCTTAACAGTTTTTCCTTCATTTCCACTTTGGTGAATCTGACAATTATGTGTCTTGGAGTTGCTCTTCTCGAGAAGTATCTTTGTGGCGTTTCTGTATTTCCTGAATTTGAATGTTGGCCTGCCTTACTAGGTTGGAGAAGTTCTCCTGGATGATATCCTGAAGAGTGTTTTCCAACTTGGTTCCATTTTGCCCCTCACTTTCAGATGTAGATTTGGTCTTTTCACATAATCCCATACTTCTTGAAGGCTTTGTTGATTTCTTTTTCCTTCTTTTTCTTTAGACTTCTCTTCTCGCTTCATTTCATTCATTTGATCCTCAATTGCTGATACTCTTTCTTCCAGTTGATCGAGTCGGTTACTGAAGCTTGTGCAATTGTCACATATTTCTCGTGCAATGGTTTTTATCTCTGTCAATTCGTTTATGATCTACTCTGCATTGATTATTGTAGTTATCCATTCTTCCATTCTTTTTTCAAGATTTTTAGTTTCTTTGCGCTGGGTATGTAATTCCTCCTTTAGCTCTGAGAACTTTGATGGACTGAAACCTTCTTCTCTCAACTCGTCAAAGTCATTCTCCGTCCAGCTTTGATCCGTTGCTGGTGATGAGCTGTGTTCCTTTGGAGGGGGAGATGCACTCTTATTTTTTGAATTTCCAGCTTTTCTGCCCTGCTTTTTCCCCATCTTTGTGGTTTTATCTGCCTCTGGTCTTTGATGATGGTGACGTACTGA
>NW_012110286.1:1200132-1215899 GCF_000951045.1 Mandrillus leucophaeus | reverse complement strand
TTAGAAACAAACAAAAGTAAGAGAAATAGCCAGACAACCTTGGCACCACCACCAGACCGTAGGAGTTAAAAAAAAAAAAAAAAAAAAAAAGACCTAAAACATAAAGTACCTAGATATTTAAATTAGAGTCACAGGAACATGTTAAATGAGTAAATTGCACTGTGAGAAGATTATAAAATATATGCAAGTTTTTGCAAGGGAAAAAAACATGAAATGCAGTGAGGAACTTATCCACTAATTATATGGGCTTTGTTTGGATCTTAGTTCAAATACACAAAATATTAAAAATCATAACAGATAGAAAATGTGAACACTGACTAGCTATTTGATGGTCTTAAGGAAATGTGTGTGTATGTTTAAAGACTTTTTTGGTAAAGAAAGAATTTTTCTTTTAGAGATACATATGGAAGTGTTTACATGAAATTATTTTATGTCAGAAATTTGCTTTAAAACAATCTGAGTGGAAGATGGGAGATAGGAGGTAGTGATGATACAAAAATAGCCACGAGTTGATCATTGCAACTTGAGCGAGTGATACATGTGGTGGTTTCTTTTATTATCCTTTTGCTTGTATATATTTGAACATTTTACCAACAACAGGTCTCAAATTCAGAATAGATATTATAATTTTCAAAATAAAAGATTGTGTTTAATCTTTTGGCCTTTGCCTTAAAAGGCAACTACTAAAGTAAAGATGGGTAGAGAAGTTGTAAAGATTTTTGTGTTTGCTTTCAGCTTTGCTGAATCAATGTACAGGTCTACCATTCATTTCTTCACATACTTAATAAGGACTTGACCTTACGTTTTAGTTTAAAGTGCTCTCTGTGGCATTACATGTCTTCAGGAAATCACAGTTAAGTGATTTCATTTCATATATCATCTGACCTCTCCAGAGAAAAATAAAGACCTGGCTAACCTCTTAGATGAAACATGTTTTGAAGAGGTAGGCACAAAAACCATCTTTTTCTCTTTTTTTTTCTTTTCATCATTCTTTAAATTTTAATTTCTCCTTCTATTATGTGCTCCTGTTTTGCCATTTTCTTAATCACTTATTTTTATCAAGACTCCTAAACAAGAAATATCTTATTCTAACAAAATGGCCAAGTTCAGCTTTAGGTTGGTAATACATTGTTTTATAGAATTAATCAGCACATAGTTTTCAAAGTACTGAGGGGAATCCAGAAAGTATATTACATACAGCCACCAATAAGTGTGTAATTTAAGAAGAATGACTAATACACACAGATACAGAAAGAAAAGAAAAGGTAAACAGTTTTATGCTAAATTGACTAGCAGTGACTTTTAAAAACTGCACATTGTCAAAAATGGAGAAAACAGTGAGTTAATATACTCCCAGAAGACTTAATACTTGAGCTGAATTATTAAAAATAGACAGACTGTATATGTTTGCAATGCAAAAGTGGAGGATGCTCAGGCGCGGTGGCTTATGCTGTAAAAGTGCTGTAATCCCAGCACTTTCGAAGGCTGAGGCGGGTGGATCACCTGAGGTCAGGAGTTTGCGACCAGCCTGGCCAACATGGTGAAGCCCCGTCTCTACTAAAAATACACAAAATTAGCCGGGTGTGGTGGTGGGTGCCTGTAATCCCAGCTACTCGGGAGGCTGAGGCAGGAGATTCGCTTGAACCTGAGAGGCAGAGGTTGCAGTGAGCCAAGATTGCACCATTGCACTCCAGCCTGGGTGACAAGAGTGAAACTCCATATAAAAAAAAAAAGAATGTGAACAAAGATATGTAGGTTGAAATGAATACGTAAGATATGGTCAAATTTGTTTAACCAGAAAGAATGTGAACTGGAGAACAGGGAGAAGCTGGTCATAAAGATAATGAGGCCAGATTATGTTGTATAAGGAAAAGCAAATTTGGATTTGATATGGATTGGTAATAAATTTTTACAACTGTATTAATAGATCAATACAACTCAAATTTGGATTTGAGTTTGAATATGATAGATACGGTAGACAGTAACAAAACGTTTTGAGTTCTAGGATAGTGTTTTAGGTATTTTGTCTGGAAATGATATTGGGTAGGGAGGGCATTACCACTCTTAAACCTAGGCAGGTAGGCCCCTGCCCAGGAGGCCTCATGTATAGGGCATCCCTGTACTGTGGCGTGCCTTCCGCAAAATGTTCATATTTCCTGTCTAGTATCTGGAACCATCTATGGCTGGGAATGCCATCAAACAGATTTCCCTGAGGCCAGACCAGGGTGCCATAAGACTGGTCTGGGCCTCCAGTGGTTTCTCCCCTTGAGGACACTTTCCAAATTTTATACCCAACGACAGGATCAGCCAGGTGTCTTGAGAAACTCTGAGACAATGACTCACCCAGAACCCTGTAGCTGTGCATCAGTTCTAGGAGGGTATCCTGGAGAGCAGATCATGCCTCTGGCCAGTGTAAATCATTTTTTCACAGGATCACTGGAGATTAGGCTGCCAGAATATAACTAACCTATTGAATTTGGGTGTTTCTCCCTTATACTTGACATAGGACAAGTTTGGGCCTCTATGCTACCAATGACCTACCATCTACCCTTGGGCTTGAGCCATGTACCTGGGCCCATGTATCACATGGCTGTGTTCCTCCCAGGCTGTCACCTCTGGTCTACAGCACTCAAGGACAGCAGGGATGGAGGCAGACACCTTTTTCCTATGCCTTCCTGCTATTGACACTGGGACAGTCATCTCACTCTCTATGCAGACTCCATGGGGATTGCTGTACATAAGCCTCAAACGGCTTTTCAGACAGCTGTTCTGCAATCCAGTGGGCTCTTCTGATCAATATTCTCTTTGCCTCTGATCTGTGCAGTGGTGTACTATGCAGAGCCAGAATTGAGCATGTCAGATGAAAGACAGTCATTCCTTGTGTGAGTGGAACTGCTCTTCTCTCTCTGCCTTGCCGGTGTGGAGAAGGCAGGTGTGCAGTCAAATTTGGAAGTGATCTCATTCTAGCAATACAGTTATTAGGGTCCAAAAGGTCAAGATAATACATCGTTGGAAGACTTTTTTTTTTTAATGTTAGTGCTACAAAATTCCAAATGATAAATTAGCATCTCCAGGAAATAATTATTGCTTACATTTTCCTTTTTACTCGGGGTAAGACTTGCATTTGTGGACATCATCAGTGAAGCACAGCAATAACCTATAAGAGTCATTGGAAGCTAGTGTTCACAGGCAGTACAATGGATGATGGAGCATCCTGAGTTGTGGCGTAGCAATCATTAATCAAATAGTATTCAGGAAATTTGGTGGCAAGGAGAACTATATTGCTTCAATACAAAATCTATTATAATTTATGAAGAAACATAGTATTAAGTAGTAACAGCACTGCTACCATTTTCTTTTTTTTGCAGAAGGGCCAGGAATGTGTAAAGCCTGATCTATGCTTTCTTTTATTTTCTTCTTTTTTTAAAACATCATTTCAACTTACATTTTAGATTCAGGGGGTCCATGTGCAGGCTTGTTACCTGGAATATTGCATGAGGCTGAAGTTTGGAGTCCAGGTAATGAGCATAGTGCCCAATAGTTAGTTTTTAAATCCTTGCCACCCTCCCTGACTTTTTCTTATTTTAGGAGATTTAAATTAGCCAAAAATAAAACATTTGAAAATAAAGGACCTGAATGGTCCTTTTCACAATCTGAACAGGATAAGGTGTCTGGATATTGTTTAAAAAAAAAAAAAAAAAAAGCCTTCATGAGCACTGACCACAACAAACAAATTATGTGTATACCTCTTCTCTACTGATTATTCTAAGTTGTCATTGATAAATTACTAAAATTACATAAATCCATAAATTCCATAATATATTGTAATCCAGTGGTTTACACAGATAGGGATCCCACAACAAATATTTGTCTAAAATTCTGTATCCCCCAGGGTGGCACTAGAGGTGATAGTCAACGGAAAGTGAAAAACTACAAAAAGGAAGATGGATTAAAGGGCAATTGCAATAATTCTGGCTGCAGGCGATGCCAGACTGGTCTAGGAATATAAGATGAATATAAGGATAGTGAAACTGGATAAAACTTTAAAGAAAAATCAATAGGATTTGATAACAGATTGCTAAATATGGAACAGAGGTTAAGAATCAAAGCAGAAATCTAAGTGTTTATGCTTAAAAACTTGAAAAGAAAATAAGCTGAGGTAGAAATAACTACTTCCAGTAGAGAAAAAAAGACCAATTTGGGACATCAGTGTATGTTGGGATATATAGAAAATTCTCAATTACAAAGTATATGCAGGCTGGGCGCAGTGGCTCATGCCTGTAATCCCAGCACTATGGGAGGCCAAGGCAGAGGATCATGGGGTCAGGAGTTCGAGATTAGCCTCACCAACATGATGAAGCCCCATCTCTACTAAAAATACAAAAATTAGCTGGGTGTGGTGGTGAGCGCCTGTAATCTCAGTTACTTAGGAAGCTGAGGCAGGAGAATCCCTTGAACCTGGGAGGCGGAGTTTACAGTGAGCCAAGATTGTGCCACTGCACTCCAGCCTGGGCAACAGAGCAAGACTCTGTATCCAAAAATAAAAAAATACATAACAAAGTATATGAAATCTAGGCGTGTAACAAAGTTGCACTTGTACCCTATAAACTTATACAAATAAAAAATGAGTCCTTCTAGTGAGTAAAGATCAGTTATAACATTTCTAAGTATCTAAGAAAAATGTTTTTGTCTTCTTTGTCATGTGACAAGACACTGGTATCCATTTTTTGTTTTGTAGCAAAATTTTTATACATGACATCAGGAGTTGTTCAGTTTAAATTCCAGTTCAAATAATTTATGGAATTTAAAACTTGACTGGCAAAGGTCCTTGGAGAATGTGCTTCCAGTAACTTGAAAACTACTGAAAGTTCTGGAGAAAGGAGCATATTTTATCATACTAAAGAAGAAGGACATAATGCATTTCTTTCCTTTGAGCAAATTATTTAGCATTGCCGAACCTTGGCTTCATTCCATAGAAGTGGGATAAATTATGTCTGCATCACAGTGCTATTTTGGGGCTGAAACATACACAGAAGGGTGTAGCACAGTGTCCAGCACAATCAGACTCAATAAATGTTGGTTCCAGTGAAATGAAATGAAATCTACTAGGGTCAAATCGCTTTGTAGTTCTACCACTCAGATAATTCCATCCTCATTTCACATCATGACAGCAGCTCATCTATCACAGGGCTTCTTCAGGACTGGGACTCAGGTCTGTGACCACTATCTCTAGGAGCTTCTGATGAAACTCTTCTTAACTGGAGAGAGTGAGAAATTGAAGGTTTAGGCACCTCTAGGAAAAATGACTTATCCCTCTACAATTTATCCACCTGCATTTTAGAAGTCTGCTTCTAATACAGCGTGAGCTGCAGTCACCCATAATACCACATTTGTATAGTATGGTGAACTGATATCCCCTTGAAAATATAAATTAAAATAGCATTCAATGAGCCTTTGAAAAAAGGAGATAGAATCCAAGACAGAGAGAATTTAAAATAGAATGATACTCCAATGATTTATGTGGATAACAATGCTCTTGGCAGCATACTAGTTGAAGATGGGTGTGAAATCTCTATTACTCTCTGCCTGCCTGTTTTTATGGCTTTCGTTTAACATGATTGAGTAGCTAGTCTGTGCTTGGTGGTACCTAATGGCTTTCATTTCTCCCCAGTGCCAAAGTTTCTCTCTGGCTGTAAGTTACGATTTTCAGGAAAGGCATTGCTACGATTTGAGTTTGTCCTCATTGAAAGTCACGTTGAAATTTAACCCCCATGTGATGATATTGGTAGATGAGGACTTATGGGTGGTGTTAGGGTCATGGGGATGGATCCCTCACAAATAGCTTGGTGCTGTTCCAGAAGTGGTGAGTTCTTCCCCTCCCGAGACTGTTAATTCGTGAAGCAATGTTTCCACAAGAGTGGGTTGTTATAAGGTCAGGGTGCCCCTTGTGTTTGCCTCTTGGAACATGTCTACTTCTTTGACCTTTTCTGCTCTGAGGCAGCACAAAAAGCCTGCACCAGAAACCTAGCAGATGGAGGCATCTTGCTTCTTTTACTTCCTAGCCTGTGGAAATAGGAGCTAAGTAAAGCTCTTTTCTTTACAAACTATCCAGGTTCAGGCATTCTGTTATAGCAACACTGAATAGACTAAGATAGGTGCTTTGACCGGGTGGCCACGGCTATAGCAGTGGTTGCTGTGTGACAGTAATGCCCTCCAAGAATCCATGGGTGTAGAGTCAGTGGCTAGGCTTTGTACGAACGGCTCTGTGTGTTTGATAAGAAAAAGATTTTACTCACTGTGTCTCTGATGTGGATTGGAAATGCTACATTTTCCAAGGATGAGAAAAAGATGCTCATAGTGACCTACCAAACTGTGAAATATTTCTTTTAATAAAGATGGTGAAAGTCAAATAATCTATGGAATTTAAAACTTTACTGGAAACGGTCCTTAAGAATTTGCTTCCAGTAACTTGCAAAATCCTTAAAGCTCAGGAGAAAGGGGCACATTTTATCACGGTGAGGAAGAAAGACATAATGCAATCATAGAGACAGTTTAGGGTAATTGCAGGCCATATGAGGGCCAGGAGCTGTGGCTTAGTCTTCATGTTGACAAAGTAGGTCTGTATTCTGATTTGACAATAGCAAACCCAAACGTGAGCCAATAACCATTCCAGAAAAGCTTGTGTGAGCTGACTCAATGACCTTTTCCCCCATCTTTCTTCAGGCTTAGATTCTTAAAAAATTCTGGTGTGTGCAAGTTATAAGACTGATAACTTCAGTTTTTGCCATTGTTACTTGTTTTATTTTCCTTAATGTTGAGGTAATTTGTGGCTCATATTTACCCATTTAACTATTAATCACTTGTTACTTTTCTTTCTCAGTTTCTTTCAACCAAACTGAACCCATTCTCACAATAGTCTGTATGCATAAGCATTTTTTAAAATTCACTGTGCATTCTTGCTTTCTTCAAACTCAACACTTCTGTTTGTATTACCCACATTTATTCCCAAGGCAAAGAATCGGCATCATTCTATTTTTAAAGGATCTTATATCCTATGGATTTTTATTAGTGACAATAAAAAATATTGTTACCTTAGAAAAATTACATATAGAGAGTGAGATAGATGACTGAGAGAGATCTAGTCACGTTTAGTAATTTTTTTTTGGGGGGGGGTGGGCAGAGCTTCCCTCTTGTTGCCCAGGCTGGAGTGCAATGGCACAATCTGGGCTCACCGCAACCTCTGCCACCCGGGTCTGGGTTCAAGCAGTTCTCCTGCCTCAGCCTCCTGAGTAGCTGAGATTACAGGCACGTGCCACCATGTCCAGCTAATTTTTGTATTTTTAGTAGAGACGGGATTTCACCACGTTGGCCAGGCTGGTCTCAAACTCCTCTCCTTGGGATTTGCCCACTTCGGTCTCCCGAAGAGTTGGGATTACAGGCGTGAGCCACCGCGCCTGGCCCCATGTTTAGTATCATGGCCCGGCTTTGCGCCCGGCCCCATGTTCAGTTTTATGGCCCAGCTTTGCACCCACGAGTTGTACAGTTCCCTCTCACGAACCATGAATGTCAAAGAAACTATAGTCCTGATAAACAAATGAATGAAAACAACAACACACACACCACAATCTGGACTCAGATTGGATAAACTGAAATCCTGTCTTCACTTGTTAATCTGAACTACTCAGAGGAAAAAAAATTCCTTTTTTTGCTTACGTTCTGAATGGTTCATGTCAACCAACTATTTCTGTTTGTTTGTTGGTTTTCTTTATTTCCTTTTTTTTTTTTTTTGTCTTGCAGGTATTTTTTTCTTTTACAGTTTTCAAGCCCACCCCTCCCTTTTCCCCTTCTGCCCCTGCAGGTGGGCAAGCCAATAAAAAAAGCCATTGGAGTTGATGAAAAACTCAAATCTCTCCAGGTCCCAGCCCGGGACAAGGGAACCCTCATCCTGGCCCCACCTTCTAAGCACCATAAAGCCCCAAACAGTCTCCTTTCCTTGCTTTCTTAAACCATTTCACACCAGCTTGGAAACTCTGACCTGCTCTACCCAGAAATCCTCATTAAATAAGTAGCCAAACTTTTCATGCCCTCTTTTGCTTTATTGATACATAATAAATAAGTGTAGATATTTTCAGAGTACATGTGATACTTAAATACATTCATATAATGTGTAAAGATCAAATCAGGGTAACTGGGATATCCATTACTGTAAATATGTATATATTCTTTATGCTAGAGACATTTGAATTATTCTCTTCTACTTATTTAAAAATGTACAATAGATTGTTATTAACTATATTCACCCTACTGGTCTATTAAAACTAGGTCTTACTTGTTTTATCCAATTGTGTATTTGTGCCCATCACTCAGTCTCTCTTCATTACCCCTCCCTCCTATGCTTTCTGGCCCCTGGTAACCATCAACCTATTCTTTACCTTCTTGAGGTCCGTTTTTTTCAGTTCCCATATATGAATGAGAACATGTAATGTTTGTCTTTCTGTGCTTAGCTTGTTTCACTTAATGTAATAACCATCATTTCCACCCATGTTGTTGCAAATGACAGAATTTCATTCTTTTTTATGTCTGAAAAGTGTTCCATTGTACATATACACCACATCTTTTTTTTGCTTGTTTTGACAGAGTCTCGCTCTGTCTCCCAGGCTGGAGTGCAGTGGCGCGATCTCAGCTCACTGCAACCTCTGTCCCCCAGGCTGAAGCAATTCTCCTGCCTCAGCCTCCCTGGTAGCTGGGATTATCATGCCCAGCTAATTTTTATATTTTAGTAGAGATACGGTTTCACCTGTTGGCCAGGTTGGTCTCAAACTCCTAACCTCAGGTGATCCACCTGGCTTGGCCTCCCAAAGTGCTAGGATTACAGGCATGAGTCACTGCGCCTGGCCTCACCACATTTTCTTCATCCATTCATCCACTAATGGACACTTAGGTTGATGCCAGCTTTTGGCTATTGTAAATAGTGCTTCAGTGAACATGGGAATGCAGGCATTTCTTCAATACATCGATTTCCTTTCCTTTTGACATATACTCCGTAGTGAAATTCCTGGATCATATGATAGTTCTATTTTTAGTTTTTTGAGGAAGCACTATGCTATTTTCCGCAGTGGCTGTATTAACTTACATTTCTGCCAACAATATACAAGTCTTCCCCTTTCTCTACATCCTCACTAACATCCACTATTCCCTGTCATTTTGGAAAAAGAAAAATTTATCTGGGGTAAGAATGTTGACCTCATGTGAGAACAAATGGCCCTGTTGGTCATTTGTAAGTCTTCTTTTGAAAAATGTTTATTCAGACATTTTGCCCATTTTTAAATTGGATTATTTATTTTTTCTCTTTATTGAGTTATTTGAGCTCGTTATATATTCTAGTTGTTGATAATAGTTTGTCATATCGGTAGTTTGAAAATATTTTCTCTCATTCTGTGGGTTATCTCTTCATTTTGTTGATTGTTTTCTTTGCTGTTCAGAAGCTTTTTAGCTTGATGTAATCTCGTTTGTCCATTTTAGCTTTTGTTGCCTGTGCTTCTGAGGTTTTACACATAAAATCTTTGGCCAGACCAATGTCTTGGAGTTTTTCTCCAATTTTTTTTTTTTTATTTCCTTCTAGTAATGTCATAGCATTGGATTGTAGAGTAAAGCCTTTAAGCCATTGGATTTTGATTTTTATATGGTGACAGACATTGATCTAGTTTTATTTTTCTGCATATGGTTTACCCAGTTTTTCCAGCATCATTTACTGAAGAGCCTGTCCTTTCCCCATTGTACATTCTTGGCAACTTTGTTGAAAAAGAGTTGGCTATAAATGTGTAAATTTATATCTGGGTTATCTGTTCTGTTCCACTGGCTTATGTGCCTGTTCTTATGACAGTCCCATGCTAATATAGTTACTATAACTTTATAGTATATTTTGAAGTCAGGGGCTGTGATGCCTCTAGCTTTGTTCTTTTTGCTAAGAATTGCTTTGGCTATTTGGGGTCTTCTGTGGTTCCATATAAATTTTAGTATTTTTTTTTCTATTTTAGTGAAGAATGTTGTAGATATTTTTATAGAAATTGCACTGAATCTACAAATTACTTTGAGTAATACTGACACTTTACCAATATTAATTCTTTCAATTCACAAACATGGAATATTTTTCCACTTATTTGGGTGTCTTCTTCAAATTCTTTCATCAGTGTTGTATAGTTTTCTGTATAGATCTTTCACTTATTTCATTTAGTTAATTATTAGGTATCTTATATTCTTTGTAGTTATTGTAAATGGCATTGCTTTCTTGAAATTTTTTTCAGATTGTTCGCTGTTGGTGTATATAAATGCTACTGATTTTTCTATATTGATTTTTTATCCTGCAAAATTACTAAATTCATTTATTAGTCCTAAGAATATTTTGGTGGCGTCTTTAAGCTTTCATAAATATGAGATCATATTGTCTGTGAATTTGGATAATTTGACTGCTTCCCTTCCGATTGGGATGCCTTTTATTTCTTTCCCTCACCTAATTAATCTGGCCAGGACTTCCAGATTACGTTGCACAAAAATGGTAAAAGTGGGCATTTTTGGTTTCGTCCAGATTTTAGGGGAGAGGCTTTCAATTTTTCTCCATTCAGTATGAAGTTAGCTGTAAATTTATGGCCTTTATTATTATTATACTCCATGTATAATGAGTTTTTTGAGGGTTTTTTAAATAAAAGAATATTGAATTTTATTGAATGCTTTTTCAGTATCTATTGAAAAGGTCATATGGTTTTTGTTCTTGGTTCTGCTAATGTGATCTATAATGTTTATTAATTTGCATATGTGGAACCAGCCTTACATTCCTAGGATGAATCCCACTTGATCATAGTGAATTTTTTAAATGTAGTGTTGAATCCGGTTTGCCAGTATTTTGTTGAGAATTTTAGCATCTATGTTCTTCAGGAATATTTGTCCATAGTTTTCTTTTTTTTGTTTACGTCCTTGTCTGGTTTTGGTATCGGTGTAATGCTGGCCTTATGAGTTCGGGAGTTTTCCAAACTTTTTAATTTTTTTGAAGGGTAGAATTGGTATTATTGGTTTCTTTGTTTGTTTTTTTGTTTGTTTGTTTTTAATGGAGTCTCGCTCTGTCACCAGACTGGAGTGCAGTGGTGCAATCTTGGCTCACTGCAACTTTCGCCTTGCAGATTCAAGCAATTTTCCTGCCTCAGCTTCCCCAGTAGCTGGGACTACAGGTTGCATGCCAGCACGCCCGGCTAATTTTTGTATTTTTAGTAGACACGGGGTTTCATCATGTTGGACAGGATGGTGTTGATCTCTTGACCTCGTGATCAGCCTGCCTTGCCCTCCCAAAGTGCTGGGTATTATTTTTTATTCAAATATTTGGTAGAACTCAGTAGTGACATCATCAGGTCCTGGGCTTTACTTCAGTGGGAAACTATTTATTACAGTTTTGGTTTTGTTACTCATTATTGATTATTTCATATTTTTCATTTCTTTATGGTTTAATCTTGGTAGGTTTTATGTGTTCAGGAAGTTATCCATTTCTTCCAGGTCTTCCAGTTTGTAGTTACATAATAGTCTCTAGTGATTCTTTGTATTCCTGTGGTCTCTGTTATGTTGTCTTTTTCATTTTTTTATTTTATTTATTTGGATCCTCTGTCTTCTTCTTAGTGAAGCTAAAGGTTTGTCAATTTTATTTATCTTTTCAAAAAAATCAACTTTTTATTTGTTGATATTTGGTTTGATTTCTTTAGTCTCAACTTCATTTACTTCTGCTCTGATCTTCATTATTCCTTTTACTGATTTTGTGTTTGGTTTCTTCTTGTTTTTCTTGTTCCTTGAAGTGAATTGGTAGGTTGTTTATTTGATGTCTTTCTACATTTTTAATGGAGGTGGTTATTGCTATAAGCTTTCCTGTTAGTCCTGACTTTGCTGTATCCCATAGATTTTGCTATGTTTTATTTCCATTTTATTTGTTTCAAGAAATATTTAAATTTCCTTTTTAATTTCTTCATTGATCCATTGGTTGCTCAGAGGCATGTTTTTTTAAAATTCCGTGTGTATGTGTAGTTTTCAAGATTCCTCTTGTTGTTGATTTGTTGATTCCATTGTAGCCAGTAAGGACACTTGATATAACTTTTACTTTTTTGAAATTGTTGAAACAACTTAACTTAGATAACAAAGAAAATAATAGAAGCAAAGAAAAAAAAATCCTCTACACTTTCGCCCTCCCATATTTTCACTTTTTGTTGTCTCAATTTACATATTTTTGTATTGCATATCTCTTAACAGATTGCTGTAGCTATTATAGTTTTTGATAGATTTTTTAGTCTTCATACTAGAGTTACGAATAAATGCCCACCATAATTACAGTAATAGAGTATGCTGGGTTTGTCTGTGTCCTTACTTTTGCCAGTGGGTTTTATATCTTCTGGGTATTCTTTTTGCATGATAGTGGTTTTGGTTTTTGTTTTGTTGTGTTGTGTTTTGTTTTGTTTTGTTTTGTTTCCTTCAGGTTGAAGAACTCCCGTTAACATTTCTTGTAAGATGTGTCTGGTGGTGGTGAATTTGTTCAGCTTGTGTTTGTTTGGAAAAGACTTTATCTCGCCTTCATATTTAAAGGATATCTTTGCTGGGTACAGTATTCTTGGATGGCATTTTTATTTCTTTCAGCACTTTGAAAATGTCATCCCATTCTCTCCTGCCCCGTATGGTTTCTGTTGAAAAGTCTGTTGCCAGATAAATTTGAGCTCTTTTATATGTTATAATATTGGCTTATTTTCTCTTGCTGTTTTTATGACCCTGTCTTTGTCGTTGACCTTTAAGGGTTTGATTGTGACATACCTTGGGGTAGATCAATTTGAGTCAAATCTATTTGTTTTCTAGCCTTTCTGTATTTGGATATTTATATCTTTCTCAAGTTTTGGAAAGTTTTCTATTATTATTTATTTGAATAAATTTTCTACCCTTTCTCTTTCTTAATTCCTTCTTCAACACAAATAATTGTTAGATTTGGTCTTTTGAAGTGTTTTTCTATATCTTGTGTTGATCTTCACTTCTTTTCATTATTTTTTTCTTTTCTCCCTTCTTTCCTCTGCTTGATTCATTCCGCTGTTCAGAGCCTCTAATGAATTTTTTATTTTGGCAAATGTATTTATCAGTTCTAATATGTGTTTGATTTTTTAAAATTATTTCAATATCTTTGTTAAATTTCTCTGATAAATTTTTGAATTGCTTTTCTGTGTTATCTGGAGATCACTGAGTTTCCCTAAAACCACTATTTTGAAATTTTTGTCAGACAGCTTATATGTCACTGTCTTGTTAGGGTCAGTCATTCATTACTTTCTTTGTCTGTTTGGGAAGGTCATGGTTCCCTGTTTACTTTTGTTTGTCGTAGATGTTTTTTATGTCTTTGCATTGAATGGTTTGTTATTTATTTTAGTCTTTTCTGTCTGGCGTGTTTAGGTTTTTATTGGATATGTTTGTTATCCTTGTAAGTTGAAATTCCTTATAGTTTACCTATTTAAATTTTTTTCCTACTATGTTGCCACCTCCTTTAGGGTACTACATGATGCTTTAAATCCAGGTTTACTGTGGCTCTAGTAAATGTTTGGAACTCTGCCTGTCCTGAATAGCGGATGTCCCAAAAGTTATATGAACAATTTTGGAAAGATTGCAGCAGTTTGTGCCCAAGGAACCCTGCGAAAGGTACCTCCTACAACATACTGCTATTGAACAGCTACTCTGACATGGCATCTCCTTTTGCCAAGTTATAGAGCAGAATTTTCAGGGTGGCAGATGATAGATAGTCCCTTCTCCCCACTTTGTCTCTGGCTGTCCTCAGGGATATTTCTCTCTTTAGACAGTCAGATGCTTCCTATGGGTAGAGATGGGAACACATCTCCTGCAAGGGAATGTAAGATGGAGGGAAACCTGGTTGTCTACCTCCATCTCACTTTTTCCAGTGTAGAAACAGTGATTCAGGGGGACATTTTCTACTTGTTTGTTGCTGGGAAGATTTGAGGGAGGAGCATGATGGATATGGATGTCTGATCCTCTCACTGTCTGCTTGACATCTTTTTTTTGCTTCTCTGTGGCCCAGGAGCTATCTCATCTTCATATTTGAGTTCTGAGATATTGTTGATGATAACCTTGATGCCACATATTTGGTTTTGTTTCATTTTTGGGGGGGGAGGTTGGAGGGAAGAGGCAAGTGAAGCCAGCTTGCTTCTATGCCACTAATTTGGAACTGGAATCATTTCTTATTTCTGTTGAAAGTTGCATCCTTGGTTGATTAATCAAGTAAAATTTGCATTCGACTTTAGGGATGTCTGATCTATGATATCATCAGATAATTTTTTTAGATGAAAAAATTTCCTGAATTACTGTCCTAACACCATCCCCTAAGGTAGGGAGTGAAGATGATAGAGGAAGCATCTCTATTCACTGGCAGATGGTAGGGGAAGGGGAGATAATTCTAATTCCATGCTCTTAATTTAATTTGAAATGTCTATACAGTGTATATAGTTTATCCCTTTTTAATATATGTAAAATATACAGCAATATTTTTAGAGCATAGTCCCTTTTATGTGAGTGATTTTATATCGTCTTCATTTCTGACTTCCCCTCTCTTCAAGACTCTATGCAGGATGCCACTGAAAAGCTCTGAAGACATGACATGTTTTAGAAATTATCATGATAATTATTAAGGTAATTAAACTGAGTTATTTCCATTATTCAGTTGTATGTACCATACCCTTCTAAGACTAATTTATCATTATTTGGCATCCAATTACACAATATAAAAGGAAGAAAAGCTTCCAGTCAATTAAGCAAACAAGTTCTATGTGTAATTTTTTATGACACCTTTTTCTGACTGTAATTACAAAATTACTGTGCAAGGAAGCTCAAATTTAATCAGCGTAAATCAAAAACTTTCTTAGAAGGGTCAGAGAAGAACGATCATATCTAGTACATTATTTTTTAAAGGGATTATTAAATTTAACATATTGATTGTGTATGTGTTTTTAATAATCACCACCATTAGTTTTATTACTGATGGTCTATAAATGAGAGATTGAAACAGAATTAGTATGACTGGACCAGTGGCCAGTTTAAAACTCAAACAACTAAATTTTCGAAGAACTTTATCAAATGCAGAACACAAATATTTTGCGCCTAACATGAAATGATTTTGTCAGGTGCTTCCTCTCATCTAAACTGAAGTGCCTTAGTGATTACACATAGGAGTTAAATGACGTAGTAAGAACACAGGTTAAAGGAGAGATCAGTTATAAATTTCCACAAATGAACTTTCTTGCTACCTTGTATGTTTTGTATATTTATTGTCAGAATCTGGTAAATATCCTGTTCTATGTTATATCCAGTTGGTTTATATGAAACCCATCCAGTTTCTGTGACAGTTGGCTCTCCTTGATAAATCTCAATTCCCACATTTGCTTTGGATCCACTGCAAGGGCCACATACATGTTTGTTTGTCTTGGTCAGGTTTTTGCAACATTTTTACTGAGTGTGATGGCAGGATCAGCAGAGTGTTTAGATACTGGCCGAGATTTCTTGGCCTGTGATTATGGCATTATTTCAGTATATCTTGGTACGGCCTATTTTCATCAAGGTTTACCCTCATGGTGAGAGGCGAAGCCAGCTGGACTTCCTGGGTTGAGTGGGGACTTGCAGAACTTTTCTCTCTACCTAGAGGATTGTAAACACACCAATCAGCACTCTGTGTCTAGCTAAAGGATTGTAAATGCACCAAT
>NW_012110286.1:1199330-1200082 GCF_000951045.1 Mandrillus leucophaeus | reverse complement strand
TGTGTCTAGCTAAAGGATTGTAAATGCACCAATCAGCACTCTGTAAATATGCACCAATCAGTGCTCTGAGTCTAGCTAAAGAATTGTAAATGCACCAATCAGCACTCTGTGTCTAGCTAAAGGATGGTAAATGCACCAGTCAGCACTCTGTAAAATGGACCAATCAGCACTCTGTAAAATGGACCAATCAGTGCTCTGTAAAATGAACCAATTAGCAGGATGTGAGTGGGGCCACAAAAGGAATAAAAGCTGGCCACTGGAACCGGCAGCGCAACCTGCTCAAGTCCCTTTGTGTTTTCGCTCTTCACAGTAAATTTGCTGCTGCTCACTCTTTGGGTCCACACTACCTTTTTTTTTTTTTTTTTTTTTTTTGAGACAGAGTATTGCTCTGTCAACCAGGCTGGAGTGCAGTGACCTGATTTCTGCTCTCTGCAATCTCTGCCTCTCAGATTCATGCCATTCTCCTGCCTCAGCCTCCCAAGTAGCTGGGACTACAGGCGCCCACTGCCATGCTGGGCTAACTTTTTGTATTATTAGTAGAGATGGGGTTTCACCATGTCAGCCAGGATGGTCTCAATCTCCTGACCTCATGATATGCCTTCCTTGGCCTCCCAAAGTGCTGGGAGGGTCCACGTTACCTTTATGAGCTGTGACACTCACCGCGAGGGTCTGCGGCTTCATTCTTGAAGTTAGCGAGAACACGAACCCACTGGGAGGAACAAATAATTCTGGATACGCCACTTTTAAGTGCT
>NW_012110286.1:1120720-1198670 GCF_000951045.1 Mandrillus leucophaeus | reverse complement strand
AAAGACAGGGATTTTGCTCTGTCACCTACGCTGGAGTGCAGTGGCACATGATCTCGACTCCACCTTTGGATTCAAGAACTCTCTCCCACTTCAACCTCTTGAGTAGCTGAGACCACAGGTGTACCACTATCTCCAGCTAATTTTTTGTAATTTTTTTTTTTATAGAGACAAGGTTTCTTCATGCTGCCCAGGGGCTGGTCTTGCCTTGGTCTACCAACATGCTAGGATTATAGGCATGAGCCACCGTGCCTGGCACTTCCACCTTCTTTATGCAGTACTATAGTTCTTCATGTATAAGTTTTAGGAGATAACTTAAGGTAATACATATAATAGTTACATAATTCAAAAATTGTGTAGCTAAAACTAATATTTAAACACATAACAGTATTACAAGTTCTATTGAAGAGTTAAACAAACTTAAATGATCATAATGAAATCATAATAGGATATCATAGCAGAGTCAGTAATTACCTTATTTGGCCCTTAATATTCTGGCTTGCACTGAATTTTTTTCCAAGTAGAAATTCTCCAGCTAAAAAGAACCTGCGATATCACCTAGTCTAAAACTCCAGTTTTACACAGGATGTTACTGAGATCCAGATGGATTCATCAAGTTATTCAAGGTCACCTTGCTGGTCAGGAGTGGACTTAGAACCCAAACTGGCTCTGGTTAGTAGAGCCCATGCACTGTGGGGTCAGCCAATCCCGATTTGATTTTTGACAAATGACCTAGAATTACTTCATTTCTTCATCCATAAAATGGGGATAAATGACCTACCATATAGGGCATTGTGCAGATTGATTTAATAGAGGTGCATCCGTAAGTGACCAGTACATTGCCCGGACATCCAGCAAGCCTGACTTCCCTTCTCTCCAAGGCTCTTTGCAGGATGCCACTGAGAAACAAATGTTTCTCTCAGTTTTTTTTTTTTTTTCCCACTTCCCATGGTTGTTAATCTTTTGTAAGGTATGATTTTAAGCTATCATAGGTTTCTATAAGCAACAGGACTTTAAGAATTTGATCTTTAGGAAGCAATTGTAAATCATACTTTTACCATTTGTGTTAACTTGGATTTGGATTTATCATTTCCAAACTCTAAAATACAACCTTGCACTGATTATCAAGATAGATAGCTTGTGAAGCTTAATTTTAGGTTTGGCATTCAAGTTTAAGTCATCTGAGGTAGTGATATATTCCTCACAACATAGCTTAAAGGTCCTGACCACTGTTTTTCATTCTTTGGCTGTGAATTACATAAAGGTCCAGGAGTTACCAAGATGAAGTAAACAGAAGGTTTTCTAAGTGCCATGGTTGCAGTTTTTAAGTCAATTGAGATTTTTCAGATGAGTGGAAAGTAAAAATTATTTCTTTCAAAACAGCCGGTATGACGGGCATGGGATTTAGCAAGGCTCTGCTAGATTTAAGAGCCTTAGTATCCAGGAAAAGGAAAGTTTTATTAAATAACAGACAAACTTTAAGGAGCATTGGCTATATGCTTGGCACTCTGCTAGAGAAAACCAACTTCTCAGAGGATTAAGCTATGACTAAAGTCCTACACCAAGTATGAGGCTAAGCTAAGATTTTTTAAAATGAACATGTGACTCACAAGCCAATGCTCATTTCTCTTTACAAGTCAAATTTCCAAATCAAACCTTGTTGTGGATCCTTTTGCTAAATATAAGCTCTATACTCAATCTAAGATTTCTAGACTTGGCCAAACGCGGTGGCTCATGCCTGTAATCCCAACACTTTGGAAGGGCGAAGTGGGCAGATCACCCAAGGTCAGGAGTTTAAGACCAACCTGGCCAACATGGCGAAACCCCGTTTCTACTGAAAATACAAAAAAATTAGCCAGGCATGGTGGTGTGTGCCTGTAATCCCAGCTACTCGGGATGCTGAGGCAAAAGAATCACTTGAACCTGGGCGGCGGAGGTTGCAGTGAGCCGAGATCGCAGCACTGCACTCCAGCCTCAGTGACAGAGTGGAACTCTGTCTCAAAAAAAAAAAAAAAAAAAAGCTTCTAGGCTCAGAATGGGGAACTCATTGTGTCATTTGCACTAAAATGACAGTATTTGTTTTGACGGTTTGCTTGCAATCTTTGGCATTGTTTGACATTGCTTGCTGTGTGGTTGCCTCACTTCAGTCTCTGCCTTCATTTTTCCACGTGTTCTCCCTGTGTCTCTTCACATTGTCTTCCCTCTGTGCATGTCTGTTTCTCTTCACATAACATTCTTTTTCATAAGGATACCAGTTAGGTGAGATTCGGGGCCCACCTTATTCCAGTATGATTCATCTTAGTTACATTTGCAATGACTGTATCCCCAAATAAAGTCACATTCTGAGGTACTGGGAGTTAGAAGTTCAACATTTCTCTTTATAGGAGTCACAACTCGACCTGCAACAAGGTCTAAAAATCCAATGTGAAATTACTTAATGAATTCAGTTCAGGGTAAAAGGAAAACACTCGATCGTTTAGAACAAAACAAACAGCATGCTTGCCTGGATAACTGGAATGACATGAGTATGGGTGATCAATTTGGGTAATGCAGGGCAAGTAAAAAAAAAGGGAGCAAACAAAAGGAAACTGAATAAAGAAAGGGAGAGGAGGTCAGAAAGAGAAAGGGGACCAAGTGAAAGATCACATAAACCACCTCATTTACAGACCATCTGAAATTCTCCTTGTTCTAATTGTGGATCTGGACTGAGTTTGACTACACAGCTCTAATCTATTGCACTGTCTTTCCAATTATAGCTAGTTTATGAGTTTAATAATTACTCACATCTTATGTCCACCCACTGAAGAGAGATTTGTCTTTAGAGTCCTTTTAAAATTGGATGCTTCTGCTGCTTTAAACCTACAGGAGCTTTTAATTTGGACCATTTGTTTCCTAGTAAAGATAATTGGTTTTGTGTTATGTAAAACCCATAGCCAAAAGTAACAGTATGCACACCCCTGATGTGAATTAGCTCAGTAGGACATTATAGGGCATGGGATAGCTGGGTGCTGGGATGTTATCGTTTCTACAACCTTGGAAATTAGAGATGAAAGATCCCTATTCAGTCATCCAATACATCTTTCTGCCAAAACCAAATTAACTTTAGCACTTTTCTTTCCAGGACTTTGTATAGTTCATGTTTAAAGCACCAAGGTCATACAATCTCTGGGAAATCTGGTCTATCAATGTACTTTATGGTCATGCAGTTAAAGAACAGGTTCATTATGGCTCATCAAAGACTAATGTACCAATGTATGAGAATGAGAACAGTATCAATTAATCGCTTTTTAACTGTATTTTGTGTTGAATTTTGTTTACCGTTTTAAAAATATATAAATTACCTCAGTTCTTACTACATCCTGTGAGGCAAAGCTGTTGTTTTTATATCTCCTTAACAGAAAAATAAATTGAGGATCATATGTGGTGAGGAAAAGACTAAAACTCATGTCGTCTGTTCATTTTTTCATCTGTTGCTTTTATCATTTACCTCATTGCCTCAGCACAGTATGAAATATTCCCGGTTTCCCATTTTCATTCTTGAATGCCAAATAGTAGCTCTGAATAAAAATTATATAAACTTATATTAAAGAAAGTAAAATGGTTTGGCTCTGTGTCCCCACCCAAATCTCATCTTGAATTGTAATCCCCACATGACGAAGGAGGGACTTGGTGGGAGGTGATTGAATTGTGGAGGTAGTTTTCCCCATGCTGTTCTCATGATAGTAAGGGAGTTCTCATGATAGCTGATGGTTTTAAATGTGGTACTTCCTTACTTTTGCTCTCCATCTTTCTCCTGCTACCATGTAAGACGTGCCCTGCTTCCCCTTCACTTTCCGCCATGATTGTAAGTTTCCTGAGGCCTCCCCAGCCATGCAGAACTGTGAGTCAATTAAACTTCTTTTGTTTATAAATTACCCAGTCTCGGGTGGCATTCTTCATAGCAGTGTAAAAATGAGCTAATACAGAAGGTAATTAAACAAAGACATGAAATGTGAGAAAGACAGATCTAGCCATAATGATGAAGAGAGGAAATCATGAGTCATTCTAAAATGGAAATGTTACTTAACATATGTACAGGGCATATTTAGAAGGGTTGCTTAAGCAATTTTATTAGAGCTGAAAGACATATGTTCCAGAGAAAACTCTATCAAAGATGGAGTGAAAGATTATAAGCACTGTTGAATACTGAGATTCCAGTCACAAGTCTTTTCTAATCAGCCTCCTTTCCTTTTATTCACTCCAGTAGTTATCACATTACACTTATTTCCATGGTGAGAAACAGTAGAGAACAAAGAATTTCCTGCTTACACAAAAACAATTTGTTGATTACTAGTTCTGAGACACTTTAAAAGAAAATGAAAAAATACTGTAAAAGGCAGTCTAATGACCAAACCTAATTTAAACAAATGAAGATATCGAACATTCAGCTTTTTTTTTTTCTTTCTTCTTTTTTGTTTTTTGAGACGGAGTCTGGCTCTGTCGCCCAAGCTGGAGTGCAGTGGCGCGATCTCGGTTCACTGCAAGCTCCGCCTCCCGGGTTCATGCCATTCTCCTGCCTCAGCCTCCCGAGTAGCTGGGACTACAGGTGCCTGCCACCTCGCCCGGGTAATTTTTTGTATTTTTAGTGGAGACGGGGTTTCACCTGTTAGCCAGGATGGTCTCAATCTCCTGACCTCGTGATCTACCCGCCTCGGCCTCCCAAAGTATTGGGATTACAGGCGTGAGCCTCTGTGCCCCGCCGAACTTTTAGCTTTTAAAGGGCTTAGATGTGGTAAAGTCAGTTTGAGTTAAGTCAATTCTCAAATTCAGGAAATTTAACAATCAGTTCTCAATACACCAAAATGTCTTTTTACTTCATTTCATAACTTGAGAGATGCTAAATTCTGTGTTATTAAGTGGCTAAGTAGAAAATATTTTAAAGATGTTACAAGCAACATAAGAAAAAAATCGAAGTCAATAACAACCACAAAAGCCCAAAACGTCTGTCTTTCTTAGAGGTTAACACACAATCACTTCTTTCCTTAATGGGGCAAGTGTAATTCAGCCACTCGTTTATTCATTTATGATGTAGATACCAAGCTTTGTTTGAAAATCTTTCAAAAGGTTGCTTTATTTCTTGCTGCCCTCAGTAGATTATCACATGTAAAAGAATCAAATGTTTTTTAGCTCCATGGTAGGTGATGAATTCCACTGATCTCTTATTTTCTTTTTGAGGAGTGGGATGATGTTCTGGATCAATTACATCTGTTCCTATAAAGGAGTAGGCTATTCAATCATATGTATCACTGATTTTCCAAACAATAAAGAATCTCAAAGCTTATCAATGTATCCATTCACATATTTATTTACTTGTTTATCTACATGACCAGCATTTATTCAACGTCAGGTCCTGGAGCAGCTGTTTATTTTTTCTTTTTTCTTTTTTTGGAGAAAAAGTCTCACTTAGTCACCCAGGCTGGGAGTTAAAATGAGTTAGGGAGGAGTCCTTCTCTTTCTAGTATTAGGAATAATTTCAGAAGGAATGGGATCAGATCCTCTTTGTACCTCTGGTGGAATGTGGCTGTGATTCCATCTGGTCCTGGGCCTTTTTTGGTTGGTAGGCTATTAATTACTGCCTCAATTTCAGAACTTGTTATTAGTTTATTCAGGGATTTGACTTCTTCCTGGTTTAGTCTTGGGAGGATGTATGTGTCCAGAAATGTATCCATTTCTTCTGGATTTTCTAGTTTATTTGCATAGATATTTGTAGTATTTTCTGACGATAGTTTGTATTTCTGTGGGATCAGTGGTGATATCCCCTTCATCACTTTTTATTGTGTCTATTTGATTCTTCTCTCTTTTATTCTTTATTAGTCTGGCTATTGGTCTATTTTGTTAATCTTTTCAGAAAAACAGCTCCTGGATTCATTGATTTTTTTGAAGGGTTTTTCGTGTCTCTTTCTCCTTCAGTTCTGCTCTGATCTTTGTTATTTCTTGTCTTCTGCTAGCTTTTGAATTTGTTTGCTCTTGCTTCTCTAATTCTTTTAATTGTGATGTTAAGGTAGCGATTTTAGATCTTTCCAGCTTTCTGATGTGGGCATTTTGTGCTATAAATATCCCTCTTAACATTGCTTTAGCTACATCCCAGGGATTCTGGTACATTGTGTCTTTGTTCTCACTGGTTTCCAAGAACTACTTTATTTTTGCCTTAATTTTGTTATTTACCCAGTAGTAATTCAGGAGTAGCTTGTTCAGTTTCCAGGTAGTTATGTGATTTTGAGTGAGTTTCTTAATGCTGAGTTCTAATTTGATTGCACTGTTGTCTGAGAGACTGTTTGTTATGATTTCCATTTTTTTGCATTTGCTGAGGAGTGTTTTACTTCCAATTATGTGGTCGATTTTAGATTAAGTGCTATGTGGTACTAAGGAGAATATATATTCTGTTTATTTGGGGTGGAGAATTCTGTAGCTGTCTATTGGGTTCACTTTGTCCAGAGCTGAGTTCAAGTCCTGAATATCCTTGCTAATTTTCTGGGGTTTTTTTGTTGTTGTTGTTTATTTGTTTGTTTGTTTGTTTTTTGAGATGGAGTCTCGCTCTGTTGCCCAAGCTGTAGTGCAGTGGCATGATCTTGGCTCACTGCAGGTTCCGCCTCCCAGGTTCATGCCATTCTCCTGCCTCAGCCTCCCAAGTAGCCGGGACTACAGGCCCCTGCCACCATGCCTGGCTAATTTTTTGTATTTTTTAGTAGCGACAGGGTTTCACCATGTTAGCCAGGATGGTCTCAATCTCCTGACCTTGTGACCTGCCCGCCTCGGCCTCCCGAAGTGCTGGGACTACAGGCGTGAGCCATCTTGCCCGGCATATCCTTGTTAATTTTCTACCTCAATCTGTCTAATATTGACAGTGGGGTGTTTAGTCTCCCACTATTATTGTGTGGGAGTCTAAGTCTCTTTATAGGTCTCTAAGAACTTGCTTCCTGGCATTTGCTGTGAAGTGAAATATAAATATTTTTTGCTGTGAAGTACAATTTACTACATTGGCAAGTAAATAAACTTATCCTTTGCCAAAGAGGGAAGCACTATTGCTACTTTTCAAGGATGTTCTGTATACAAACACCCAGGGTGTTAGTCCAGAGCAAAAGCAGTCAATGTGTCTGCTCCCAAGACGTGCAGAAACATAAGCAGCCCATGGAGAATGGCTTCCCAACATTTCCTGCTTTTCAGAAAACATACTCACTTGATGGTTCCTCTTCTCTTCTGTATAGTTGAATTCTCCTCTTAACCAGATGTTTTCCATAAATATTTATGAATTATTGAATATCAACCTTCTTTAAAAAACAAACAAACAAACATCTCCTCTCGAATTTCCATTTCCCTCTCATCATTGTTGTACTTTCTTCTTCACAACCCTACTTCGTAAGCCATTTCTATGCTTGGCTCTCCAATTACAATCTATTTGCTCTTTTAAGATTATAGAATGTAACACAAGTACTGAAGAGGTACACAAATTACATATGTGCAGTTTAATAAGCACCTGTCACGTCTACACAGGTCTAGAGACAGGAGAGCACTGATACCTCCATGATCCAGTCATTCTTGTTCCAGATATGTAACCCAGAATACAGAAACTTGGACACATGTATCAGAATGTTTATAGCATCATAATTTAATCGTAAAGTTGTGAGAAAACTATCTGCAGAAAAATGGGCATATGCGTTGTACTCCCTTATAATTCTTCCTGTCAAAACTCATTCTCTCTTTCAATTGGTATCCAGTATCCTTACTTACATGATAATCATATTGTTACTATTCCCTAAATACTGCCAATATATTTCAGTCTTTCCTGGTTTGTTAATTTTATGAAAATAAAGTCATCCTTTATATTTTTTGTGTCTGCTTTTTTCACTGAATATAATGTCTATGGAATTTATCTTAATTCCTGGGTCTAGCTTAGTTTTACAGCTACAGTTTCTTTTTATTCTGGATAGTATTTTATTGTGTCTTCTACAATTTATTTATCCATTCTTTTTAGATGATTGCTTACAATTCTGTAATATTAAGCAAGGTTTCTATAAACATTCTTATAAATGTGTCTACAATATATACGGTAGGCATACCTGGAAGTGGAATTGATGTATTATTGCAGAGTCTGTGTATCTTTAATGATAATAGATCATGGCAACTATTTTCCAAAGTGATTATTTCAATCCTCATACCCACCAGCAGAGTATAAGGGTTTCTGGTCTTATCACATTGTATTTTATTGAAATACAAACATTTACAAAAACAGATGCTTAATAGTACCTGCTAGGGGCCAGGCAATATTCTGAGAACATTGATTTAAACTGTATAATATAATTAAAGTTAGGCATTACTGCTACCCCCACATTCCAGATAAAGAAATTGAGATACAAAGGTGAAGTGACTTGCTCCAGGCCGTTCTTTGGCAGAGAGTTCAGCTCATGAGATTAGGTTCCTAACCACTCTGCTATGAAACCCCTCTTCTCTACCTCATGTTTATTATGTTCGTAGTTTAACATTTTTGCCAGCTTAGTAGATATGTAATGATGTCTAACGGTGATTTTAATTTGCATTTTTCTCAGTATTAATGAGGTTGTGGAGTTGTTTTTCATATCCTTACTGGGCATTTGGATATTCTTTTTTGAGAATTTCCGGTTCAAATCTCTGTAGCTCAAGTTTTTATTGGATGCTTTGCTTTTTCTTATCAATTTGCAGAAGTTCTTGTATTTTGGATACAAGCATTTCTCGTGTGTGTGTGTGTGTGTGTGTGTGTGTGTGTGTGAAGGCTTGCATTCCCACTCACTTGATTTGCACCTTTTCATAAACAGAAAACTTTAGCTTTAATGTAGTTAACTGTATCATTCATTTCCTGTGTGGTTAATGCTTTTTGTGTCTTAGAAATTGTATTCCCCCCAAGGGTGCATATATGTTATCTTATAGTATTGTCCATATTATTATCTAGACATTTGTTTTGTTGAGATCTCCGATCCATTACAAATCAATATTTGTATAAGGTGTTGTGAAGGTTAACTTTATGCATCAATGTGGCTAGGCTATGGTGCTCAGTTGTTTGTTCAAACACCAGTCTAGATAGTGCTGTGAAGGTGTTTTTATGGATGTAATTGACATTTAGAGTGAGTTTACTTTAAGTAGAAGATATTGCCCTCAACAATGTGGGTGAGCCTCATTCAATCAATTAAAGGCCTTAAGAACAAAACAAAAACTGAGGTTTTTGAGAAGAAGAAATCCTGTTTCAAGACTGTAATGGAAATCCTGCCTGATTTTCCAGCCTCTAACATGGCCTATAGATTTCAGACTCAACACCACAACATGAACTCCTATTTGAGTTTCCAGCCTGCTGGTCTGCAGTACAGATTCCAGACTTGCCAACCACCACATAAAACAATTTCTTAAAATAAAAATCTCTTTATATACACATGTATTTTATTGGTTCTATTTCTTTGGAGATCTCTGACTGATAGAGATTTTGGTCCTGAGAGTGGTTCTGGAGGAACAGAATCTTTGGGATGAGTTTTCTCAATTGGTTCTGGGGTTCCTGGGATTGTTTCTCTAATATGACCAGATTTAAAGACACTAATGACTCAATTGCCAGTAATGAGGAAACTGAGTCCACGGCATCATGTGGAAACAGAGATGTGCAAAATATCGCCATTGATTCAGCTGGTTGCTCCTAATTCAACTTGACAAAGTGGGAAAAGAAGAGGTTGAGCTTCAGTGTTCATAAATTTCCAGCTTTGGAGTTGAATAGATGAGCGGAAAGTTTCTATGTCTGCCCTGAAAGAAAACCTTGTATCTGTAGCTGCAGAACCGATAATTCTAAAAAAAAACATACAAAAGGTGAGTCTCATCCTGTGAGTGGCTGAATTACAAACTAAATTGAATTCACAAGCTCACAGGGTGTCTGCTGTTAAAGTGAGGGTGTTGACTATGAAGTAATGAGCTCCTAAAAACTGGGATAGAGATATATGGACAGATCCTGATTGAGCTAGGGATATTGGACCCCTAAATTCTAATGCATCCTCTTTGAGAGTAAAAGCAGCTACTCTATTGCCATCTGGAGAGGTCAACCCTGCTTTGCCTGAGGAACCTGTAATGGCCTCTCCTGAAGTATTTGCCTTGCAAGAGACTGCTGATTCTCCTCAGGACCCACCCTTCCCACCTATCTTTGCTTCTAGATCTATAAATAGACTCAAGTCCCAGCAGGTCTCAAAAGGTGAAGTAAAAGTGTGACCCCTGAGGAAGTATGCTATACTTCCAATGAACTATTTGAGTTTTCTAGTTTACATACACAGAAATCTGGGAAATATGTGTGGAGATGGTATTTAGAGTGTGGGATAATGGAGGAAGGAGCATAACATTAGATCAGGTAGAATTTATCAATACGGGTCCAATAAGAAAGCATTCTAGATTCAACATTGTAGCTTGATAGGTTGAAAAGGGCCCTCACCGTTTGACTGGAGGGCTGCAATGTGGACCAAAAGATAGCCTACACTAAGTGCCAGAACTACCTCAAGATACGTGAAATGTTATATCAAAAGGCTTAGGAAAATTGAAATGATATGGTGGACTTAAATTAAGATCTGATCATTGACCCTGGAAGGACACAGAGTTCAAGATGGTGAAGAACAAATTTAGAGGGGAACCCTATGCCCTCGAAGAGTTCTATGGTCAGTCTTCTCTGTAGGTAAGAAATTAAAGTAAGAACTGCTGACACTGAACTTGGATCCTTAAATGCAATGGGAATAATTGAATTCTGGAGTAGCAGGTGCCAAATGATGGCATTTAATCACTAAAGACAAGGTGGGCATGGTTACCATAATGAACAGCAGAGTCAAAGCAGAAATCAGAATTATTCGATTCACACAGACCTATGGCAATGGATAATTGATGATTGGTGTTCCTACAAGTGAAATAAATAGGCTGTCTAATAATCTTATTTGATCAATATAAGCAGAGAAGTTCCAGGTCAATTGAAAAGATGTCTAACTTGAACCATCCAAACAGAAAACTATATTCTTTCATCAATTGTCATATTTGAGCCTGTTTACAGACCCAGAACTCCTTGAATGAAGGGGAAGCTGGGTCTTCCTGAGAAGGAATCCTACTATACTTCCAAATTTTATGTATTTTTTATTTATGTATTTTGGTGTTTCCCAAGGAATCTTTTACCAGGTGATTGTGCACTGTGGAAAAGGAAATAATCAGACATTTTGAGGATTATGTGACAGTTTATCTCTGAAGTGGCACTAATTTCAGGAGTGCAAAATGTTACCATGCTCCACCAGTCAGAGTAGGAACTTATAGAGGTCTGATGATCAACGGAGTTTTAACTCAGGTCCACCTCTTAGTGGGCCAAGTGAATCCCCAAATCCATCTTGCCAAAGTGATTATTTCCGCAAATCTGTAATGGATAATTGGAATATACAAAAACAGCAACTAACAGAATACTCAAATTGGTTCTTTGATCAGTGCAGTGAGGGCCCTTATGATAAGAAGGACAAAGTGGAAGCCAGTAGACATGTCCCCACTTAGGAAAATGATAAACTGGAAACAATACTGCATTCTTGGAGGGATTTCAGAGATTAAGACTTGAAGGATAGAGGGCTGGTGATCCTACCATATCACTGTTCAACTCACTTATTGGGCCATGCACAAAACAGATGAATCTTGGGGAGAATTACAATGAATTATAATCTTAACCAAATGGTAACTCCAGTTGCAACTGTTGTTTCAGATGTGACTTCAGGGCTTGAGCAAATTAACACATTTCTTGGAACCTAGTATGCAGCTATTGATCTAACCAACACCTTTTTTTTTTTTTTTTTTTTTTTAATCATGCCTTCTAGTAAAGACTATGAAAAATATTTGCTTTCAGCTGGCAAAACCAGCAATACATCTTCATTGTTGTATGTTAGGAAATATCAATTCTTAAGCCCTACATTATAACGTCACTTTCAGGGAACTTGGTAATCTTTCTCTTGGACAAAGTATCACACTGGTCTATTACATTGATGGCATTATGCTGATTGAAACTGGTGAGCAAGAAGTAGCAGCTAAACTAGATTTATTGATTGATAGGACATTTGCATGTCAGAGGGTAGGAAATAAATCTGACAAAAACTCAGGAGTTTTTTATTTCAGTGAAATTTCTAGGGGTCCAGTGAGGAGTGTGGACCACGTGGAGATCTCCCTCCTTGGTGAAGGTAAGATGAAAAATAAGTTGTTGTATCTAGCCCCATCTGTAACCAAAAAAAAAAAAAAAAATACAAAAAACCCCAAAAAACCCCCAAAAAACAGTGGGACTGTTTGCATTTTAGAGGCAACATATTCCTCATTTGGATGAAATCTGCCACTCCAACCCATTTCATGAGTAACCAGAAAAGCTACTAGTTCTGAATGGGGCTCAGAGTAAAAGAAGGATTTGTACCAAGTCCACACCACCACAGAAGCCTCTTTGCCACTTGAGCCACGTGATCCAGCAGATCCAATGTTGCTTGAAGTGTCAGTGACTGTTTGAAGCCTTCAGTGGGCCCTTGTAAGTGAACCACAGCACAAACTCTTAGTATTTAGGGGAAAAGCACTGCCATTCCTCTTTGGGTAACTACTCTTCTCTTCAGAAACAGCTTTTGGCCTACTACTGGGCCTTAGTAGCCGAATATTTAACCATAGGCCACCAAGTTACCATGCAACTTGAGCTGCCTATCATGAACTGAGTTATATCTGAATCATCAAGCAATAAAGGTGGGCATGCACAGCAGCACTCCGTCATCCAACGCAACTGACATATATGAGATTGGGCTTGAGTAAGCCCTGAAGACACAAATAAATTACACAATGCAGTGACACAAATACCCATAGACTTTGCTTCTGTTACATTATCTTCTGTCACCCAGCATAAACCTGTGATCTCTTGGGGAGTTTCCTACCATCAGTTGACTAAGAAAGAGAAAAACCTGGGCTTGGTTTACAGATGGTTCTGTGCAATATGCAGGTGCCATTCAAAATTGAATAGCTGTGGCACTATAGCTCCCTTCTGAGACATCCTTGGACAATGGTTAAGGGGAATTCTTCCAGCAGAAAGAACTTCAAGCAGTGCATCTCATTGTTCATTTAGTTTATAAGAAGAAGTGACTGTAAATACAATAGAATATTGCTTCATACCGTGGCTAATGGTTTGGCTGGATAGTCTGGAACCAAGGAACATAATTGGAAAATTGAAAAAAAAATAGTGACATGGAAATTTGGCAACAGGTAAGTGAACAGATTTTTATGAATGGGGAAAAACATGACATTTATGTTCCATGTGAATATTCACCAATGGATGATCTTGGCAAAGGTTTAATAATCAGGTAGATAGAATGACCTATTCTGTGGATACCAGTCATCCTCTTTCCCTGGACACTCCATTATTTCTTCAAATATTATCTGTACTCCATTTTATCCTCTTCTTCAGGATTACAATAAGATGTATGTAAGGCTTTTCTCACTCTCTCCTTAACCACTCTGCTCTATTTCTTTTTCTTTTTCTTCTTTTTTGGTGTCAACATTATAATTTATGGATACTTTCTTTTAACCTATCCTCAAATTCACTACTAATTATCTTTTCTGTTTTTACAATATTTCATCATACCTATCCATTGAGGTTTTTCATTTCAGTGATGTATTTTTCAGTTCTTAAAGTTTTCTTGGTTCCTTTCCAAATGTTCTGTGTTGCTACAGATAAATTCCTCTCTCACACACGTAAATTCAAGTTTCTTTTTTCTTCTTTCATGCATAGTGAACATCATTTTAGTAAGATGTCTGCTAATGGCAATATTCGTAGTCTTTATTTTGTTCTGCTTATTGTTTCTGCTGTTTATTGCTTACACAACTTATTTCCTTGTATGCTTGTTTATCTTTAATTGTATGCTGCTCGTTGTAATTGAAAAAAATATTTATGGGGATTCCTTGAGGCTTAGGATATATGTCCCTTCCTCTAGAGATGATTAGCATTTGTTTCTCTCAGCTTTTTAGGAGCTCTATTAGTTCAGTACTACTTTAAATTTATAGTTTATGGTTTCTTGGAACACAATGCTAAAAAGAATAATGTGGGCTGCAGATACAGCAGCCATGGTTATAATATCTCAAGGTAGTTTTCTTAATGGACAGTCTCTCCAATCTGCTTGGTGCCAATGTAAATTTTCTGCAGTTCCTGTGCTTTGGTGGATCTAGTTCTGTCTTACGCTGAAGGTATAGTGATTTATGGTGCAAACTTACCCTGAAAGTATAGTGTATTGTGGTGCCAGCTTTAAGGTAAGTGGTTTCTTATTACATTTTCTATCTTTAGAAGACCCTTAACTAAGATGTCTGCCTCCTTACTGTACAAGTTTATCAAGATCATAGCTCAATTTTATAGTTCTGTTTTAATCATTTCAGGCTGTTATAACAAAGTACCATGGACTGGGTGGCTTATAAACAACAGAAATTTATTGCTCACAGTTCTGGAGGCTTGAAGTACAGAGTCAAGCCTGTGGCAGATGGATGTTTGGTAAGGGACCACTTTCTGTTTTATGATTGCCTTCTCACTGTGTCCTCATGGTGGAAGGAACTAGGGATCTCTCTAGGTTCTCTTTTATAAGAGCCCTAATCCCATTCAGGAGAGCTCCACCCTCATGACCCAAGCATCTCCCAAAGGCACCATCTCCTAATACCATCACATTGGGCATAAGATTTCAACATATGGACTTTGGGGTAACACAGACATTTAGTTCATAGCGAGTTCATTTTATCCTGGATGAAGGACTTCTGGACCAAAGCGGGCTTTGAGTGTCCATTTTACCTCTCTGGGTTCTTTTTTTCTCATATGTTTTGAGCTGGCAATTATTTACTATATTGTAAGCTTTTCAACATTAAGAAACTATTTTACACAATATTTTTCCTTGTTTTTGGTCTAGGGGTGTGTGCATTTGTGTCTGTGTGTTTGTGTGTGTATGTAAACTAGACTGCCATGACTAAACAATAAAAGTATTTTCCTTTTTCAAGCATGTTAAATTTGAGTTTAGGAAAAGTTGAAACTTTTCATGCAGCCATGAAGAGCTGGCAATCATACGCTCCTAAGCTGTCATTCTATATTGTAAACCAGTTCAGGTGATTTTCCTTTAAAATGATTTTTTTTTTCTGGCATTTTAAATGGTAACTGTAGTGAGTAGGCGGAGTCTAAAAAATCCAAGTTAAGACTAAAATTAAAATAAGATCAACCATTCTAATATGTCTTAGCATGGCACTAAATTGATAAATAAGAGTGTAGATAGCTCTTTGGAGCCAGAGGCAATTATATACTGTAAGTAACACTGAATACGTAGGTCTGAAATCCAACTAGTGAGCTCTGTCACTCTGATGAAAGGGTTATTGTCATGATCTCAGAGCAGGAAAAGGATTCACATTAAATGATATTTGCATGAAATTCTGTATCATTCATACTTTTTACTGTGAGTTGAATAATTAAATTTAGAACATGGTCATTTCCTATGCATTATAGTATCACTGCCTATAACTATCAGAAAGAAGTCTTGGTTAATATATGAAACACGTCTGACTTTTCCTATGGTTTTGCTTTTAATTCATTTCTACATAGAAAGAATTCGGCAAAGAGTTACAAAAGAGCTAACAAAATAATAGAAATAAAAAATTACAACTCAAAGTAAAAGGCTAAGGAAACAAGGGATTATTTTGGGGGAAGAAGTGGGTGAGGGAAATACAGCATTTAGCTGAGAAGAGATATTAGTAGAGAATTATTTTTTCTTTGAATATACTAGTTCTCACACTTGGCCTTATTTTGAAATCACCTGGGAAGCTTTGAAATATATTGATGCCTTAGCCTTATCCCCAGGGGTTTTGAGTTAACTGGCCTGGGATATAACCTGAACATCAGGAATTTTAAAAACTCTTTGCGTGATTCTATTGTACAAGAAATAGTTCACTTTAAGATTATTTTAGGAAGGAAATTCCTGTACTAAAATACATCAATTTATGAAACTTCAGTACAACTCTCCTGGTATTCAGATATACCATGATGTGGAAAGTAATAGAAGATGAGATTTCTGCATTTACACTATTACAAGAACAAAAGAAATAGTGCTTCAACGGTAGTGTGAAAAATTTCAATTGGAATAAAGATGTGTCTTTAGAATTTGGCTTGCAAAATTCTGGAATGGTTAACCCAGGCACATGCTAATATTTTGTTACTGTTCCTACTAACTCCACGCAGTTTTGCCTCTTAGGCTCTAAATTTAGAACGAACTGGGCTTGAATTTCTACTACCAGATTTACTAGCTGTACAACCGTTGGGGAAATTAAATTCCCCATGACTTAGTTTCATCATTCATTCAGTTATGAAACAAATATCTATCAAAAGATATCAGGAAGGCACTGCTCAAGGTACTGAGCATACAGCAATGAACAAAATAGTGTACCAAATGGGATTGCAAACCTTTCTTATCAGGTTATTTGCAAGGATAACATGAGAAGCATACGTAAGGTGGTTAGGAGAGTACCTAGTTATTGTTATTATTAAAATTAAACAAATACTTAGAATTATTTACAGTATTGTTTCAAAGGAGTAGGTAAAATTAAATTATAATTAAATTCATTGAGAATTTTTACTAATAGCCTGTATTGATGATTACACCTTTTGAAACCCACTGTCTTTCAAAGAGGACTTAAAACAAACAAAAAAACAAAGTATAGGTAACTCCTCAAAGCAAGAAACGAGAAAAACAAAAACACAAAGCACATGATACATATCTTGGGACACTGAGCAAACCAGATGGCTCAAAAACACCCTAGAGACCATTCCTAGCATGTTCCACACAGGAAATAATGAATCACTGCTCTGCTCATTCTCTTTCATTTCTTAGAAAAGAGAATGTCACTGATAAAAAGAAATAAAATCCATTTATGTGAACTCTACATCTCAAAGCATTAGCACAGAAATGTGAAGCTGAATGACTGATTTAGGAAGTGTGTCTACCTTATTAAAAGGTAGAGATTTCCTCTTGAATAGAATGTTCTTTGAATACAGCAAAAAATGAAAGCAGAAAAGTACACAGAAACATCTGTGTTATCCTTTAAGACGTGGCCAAGTACTACTAACTGAATAGAACTTTGGAGTAGTAGAAATTTGTGGCATAAAACCGACAAGTATTTACGGAGATTTTTATTACCCACCATGACTGGGAACACTGGAAATGTAAACCATCTACAGAGATCAAAATCTATCCTATAGTTGGACATTTAAACTTTCAAGGAAAATCTGTGTTAGAGCTATTAATACAGTGAAAACATTAGCATTTTCTTCAGATTATTATAGCTCCTGGCATTTAGAACCTTCTTGCCAGCATTATTTTCTCCTCCCTCTCTTCACTGCCTTTGTATGCTGTCTCTGGGGTAGCCTCACCATGCAGTAAATGATGGTCGGGGCAGATGAATACTTCACCTAAATTTTGCCTCTTTCCTCAAGGTCTCCTGTGCCAGTAGATTATGCAGCAAAACGGACCGATTGTCATTAACCTACTCTTCCATTTGCTTTCTTAAAGGCCCGCTTGTGCACAATGGGAAATGGCCCTCAAGATAATCTAATTGAGTTGTTAACTTGCCAAAATATCTCCAGTCTGAACACTCTCAGGCCCATGTTTTATGGTGCAGAGCTATGCTCTGACTTTCTAATGCTTGCTGATCAGGGTAATACAGTCTACATTAGGAAGTTGTTAAGGACTAACTTGAGAACCTCTGAAATTCATACGGTTAAGCCCTAACGACAAAGTGACTGTATTTGGAAACAGGACCTCTAGAAAGGTAATTAAGGTAAAATGAAGCCATAAGGATGCTGCTGTAATCCAACAGGGCTGGTGTCTTTATAAGGAGAAGGAGAGACACTAGATTGTCCCTTTCTCTGCATGAACACAGAGGAAAAACCATGTGAGGACCCAGAAAGAAGGTGGCTGTCTGCAAGTCAGGAAGAGAGGCCTCACTAGATACCAGTTTTGGCATCTTCACCTTGGACTTCCAGCCCCCAGAACTGTGAGAAAATCATTGTCTGTTGTTGAAGCCACCCAACCTGTGATATTTTGTAATGGCATCCTGAGGAGATCCATATAAAGGTCATAACTCTTCTATTCACATTCTGTTTTAAAACTGCTTACTCACTGAAATTAAAAATCACATTTTTCAAAGATTATCTACATCAGTGACAAATTTTGCTGAATTCAGTTTACTGAATTATAATATAGTTCATATTAATTCAGTTCAGTTTACTGAAATATAATAAAGGAGGGAGAATGACATATCAATTGTGCAGAATTACATTCAGACCAACTTTTACTAATATAGATATTCTATAGAATAATATTTAAAATGAGAAGCAACTGACCATACTTCGCTAAAACTGAATTACCTGTATGTTCTTAAGATGAAGTCAAATGTAGAAAGCCTGGCAACTATGCTATGCAACCAACCCTCTTTCTGCCTGCACTCACTGGACTGGTGGGCAGTGGGGGTTCCCTGTCTTTAAAGTGTTCCTCCTTCATAAACTGCAATCCTCCCTCCCTGCTCCAACAAGTCACCTCCTGTTGTTTCCTTTCTATTCTTCATCCTTGACCTCTTGATACTTATTCAGTGTTTTTTCTGTTTGTTATAAATAAATGAGAATAAAATTAAAAACAGACAAGGGATATTACAGTTATTAAATTAAAAGATGTAAATTATTTGTCTTGTTTTTTTTGCAACCACTCTAAAAGTTAAGATGATAAACTTTTAAGGGCATAATATTGTCTTTTACAGTTATGTACTTAATCATACAACAAATATTTATCAACAACCTACTTTGTGTAAGAGTTGATAATACATGCCGAATTTATACTCCAGGAACTTTCTTATTATGTGGATGTTAAACTTATGTCATTGGGAAATAGGTTAGTGAGAAATGCAGAACTATGTTAGAGAACAGTACACACACACACACACACACGCACACACACAGAGTTTATTTAAAGAAAACAAATAAATCAATACATGTTGACCCGAGTCTTCATGGCTTGTTAATAATCAAAGTAAAAACAATTAAAAACTTAAATTGCTTTTTGGCTTGGGCTTTCTCTTTTCATTTCCTGTAATGATCATTTCTGTCACTAATTCCAACCAATACTTCTTGATAGAGTCACAGTAGACAGAGGGAGTGGGCAAGGTGGAAATGTTTGGAACCAATCCAATTAAAAGTTATAGAAAAAAATTACAGCTTCACATTAAATTGGCAGATTGCCTTCTTACCTCACTTAAGCTCCAGCAAACTTTGAGAACTATATCCAGCTGCTGTTGCAACCATGAATTTTCAATATTTGCCTAGTAATGAAGGTAGATTTGCAGATACTCCATTCTAAGAAACTTGAAAAGCACAGCTGGTTCAAGGAAGATAGAGCTTTGTCCATTTATCCACTCACAAAGAGAAAAATACTGCATCATTTCATTCATGCAGAATTTAAAAATGTTTGTCTCATAGAACTAGAGAGTAGAATGCTGGTAACCAGGGGCTATGGCAGTTGTAGGAGAAGAGGGGAAGTTGAGGATCTGTTGGTCGAAGAATACTACATTTCAGTTAGATAGAAGGAGTAAGTTCGAGAGTACAACATGGTATCTATAGTTAGTAACAATACCTTGCATTCTTGAAAACTATTGAGAGTGAGTGTTCTCACCACAAAAATTGAAACTATGTGAGTTCATGCATATGTTAATTAGCTATATTTAGTCATTCCACAATGTACATATACTTCAGAACATCATTTTGTATGTGATAAATGCACGTCATTTTATCTATCAATTTAAAAAATAATAAAAAAGGAAAATAGAGTTTTTAGCAACAATTTAAAAAACAATTTCAAGAGTGGCATAGTGATTCAATAACATTTATTAGGCACATATTGTTCCAATCATTACTCTCATTCTGGTTATGCTTGCTAATAATATCTATAAACATGTAAATTCAGATTACATTGTAATAAATCTTCAGAGCATTAATTGGTCTCCTGCTGAGCCCTCAAATTTAGGACTGATGGGAAAGCATCACCCAGCAGTTTCCATCCTTTCTCCACTGCATGGTCCTCAATCAAAGTCACATAGTTAGTCTTCAGCAGTCAGTTCAGGTTTGTGTAAGAGAGCCTTCTCCTCTTTTTATATGGACTACATTCAGTGTTGTTAGTTACAGAGATTAGGAATCAAGAGACATGGATTCTGGCTTGTTACATCTGCAATAAAACTTAGAATTTATTTAGGTGAACACTTCATTTTGCAGCAGATGAAAAGAAAATATTGGAGGTGCCCATCTAAGGTCCTCAGAAGAAACTCTCTTAACTTCAGTCCAGTACTTTTCACTTCACCAGAGAGCTTCCATTCCCTCAACTCTTTTGGTGACTTTCCACCTGACATAGAACTGAAGACTCAGTTTCTTCATCCATGAAATGAAAATTGTAAGTTGGGTGTTCTGCAGAATTCTTATAAAGAGAAAATATTCATAAATGTCTATGAGGAGTATAATGCACCACAAATTCAATATATTCATTTCACCATCATGCAGAAAGGATCAGCCATGTTCAGTGCAGCAGCAGCAGAAGCAGTGGAGAGCCTGTCAGAGCGGGCCTGTCGAGACATCTCACATGTTCATGTGGGGAACAATTTTTGCCAATGAATATGATTGATTGGAATAGAATCTAGTTTATCTTATATAACAGGGTTATGAGTTGTCATATTTTAGAGATCTTTGCCTTAATTTTTTAAAGTGTGATATTGGAGCAAAGTATTCATCTGAGTAACATTAATATGGGATTGGGGACTTCTCTGATGTTATCACATCTGTATTTGGCAGCATAAAGGACATAATAGGGTGGAGTGTTGGTCTGTCCACAAGTCTTGTGTGTTTGTCCTGTCTGCCACCCCGTGAGCTGGACCACATTGTTTAACTAATACTCTGTTTCTTTTCATGTAAAATGTAGGCCACAGAATGATTATTTTTAAATTCCTTTCTAGTTCTGTGGTACAGAAATATCTCAGTTATGGTAATCCTAAACAAAACAAATGTTTGTGGTGCTATATGGCATTTTCTGTGAAAATAGATGGTCTTTGAATTAAAGGTGCTAAAATTGTAAGTGAAAGAGTGGAAAGCCTTGAATAAGTGGCAGTGGGCTTTCTCTGACAATACAATGTTCTTGCTGAAAATTTATAATAGCTGCACAATAAAAAAAACTATTAAATCAAAATTGACTTAGTATGTTCAGAGACACTTGAATAAAACCTATTAACAGCCCAACTGAATTTAATTAAATATCACGAGTAATAAAAGAGAGGTCCAGGGGTGATTGCTGAGAGATTATTCTCAATTTGAAAATTTGACTCTCGGTGAGTGAGGAGCTTGGGTCCCGACTGCAAATGTGCTGAGTTGATTAAAGATGATGAATTTTCAACAACAAGGCAACATAAAAGTTGCATTGTAGTTTTTTTTCCCCAGAATATCTGAGACAGCCTGACACCGCCTGGAGGAGGATAGAATAAGCTTCTATCCAGCACTTGCCTTCCAGGGACCCTCCCTATCCAGAGAAGTGAGTCAGCTGATCTAGACATCTCCATCTCAGTCTGGCTCCGTGATACCCAGTGAGGCAGAGGAGAGAGCACATTTGGCATTAGAGAAACTTGGGGTTTTGAATTCTGTCTCTGGCTACTTAATAGCTATGTGAATTTGAGCAAGTCACTTAACCCATCTGATCTTGTTTCTTCACCTTCAAAAAAGTGAAAAGAGGAAAGCCTTAAATTAGTGACAGTGGGATTTCTCTGACAATAAAACATGCTTGCTGAAAATTTACAAATAATGTATGAGTAATATAAAAGCAATACCATCTTTACTAACAAAATCCAAAATGTTAAGATCAATTAATTCTTAAAAATGACTATGTTCCCTAGTGTAAGTCCTAACATTGCAACCACCTCTCCAAACTTCTGAAAGTAAATCAAACCTGTTAATGTTTCATCTATCTATTCCTTTCACAAGGTTTCTTGGGCACAAACCGCTAGCCATCCTTCCCCAACTGTTCATATACCTTTTGATCACTTTCTTAAGTCACTAAATGGACACCTTGGCTTTTTATTCATCCTTCTGTGGTGTTTCCTTCTGTCCTTCATAGGCAGCCTCAGGGAAATGGTCCATGTAATGGAGCATTGCTCACATGCATAATGTTTCCTTCTTATGAGATAATAGAAGAATAATGGATTATGTTTAACATTCTTAAACAGGATGGACTAAACCATCAAATGTATTTCTGGAAGACATGGTTTATATTGAGGGAAAATGAGCAAATCTACCAATTTCTTGTCTGATGGCCCTTTTGTTCAGGAAACCAATGAAAAAAATGCTTGCTATGAAAAAATGTTAAGGAGGAATTTTCACTTTGGTATGCCAAATAAAACAAAACAAAATTACAACTGGATTTCACTGTGGACTCACAAGTTCTCCCCAAGGAAGAGAAATGAAAATCCCAAGAACACCCTCTTAGGTTTGTTACAACTGGTTCATCCCTGAAGATCTGGGCTGTGAGGTCAGGGCAACTCCTCTCTAACTAAGAGAGTTCTGGGCCCAGAAAGAATTAGCACCACCAATTTCCCATTCAAAGAAGGGAGGGTTGGGAAGCAGAGTGAGGATTATGAAAGCTGGTGAGACTCTTTAACTAGTTCTTATATCTTGATGCCCTGAAATGTCAGTCTGAGTGTCATAATAAAGAATTTAAGTGTGCCCAAAATACAGATTCTAAAAAAATGCAGATTCAAGATTGTTACGATAAATTCTGGAAGACATGCTTTTCTTCATATTTTAATACACAGCAAACTTTTTGTTTTTACATTTCTGCCCACTGATGCAACCAAAATAGTTTTCTCTTACCAAGGAAGAGCTTGCCTAGCTATTAATACAAGAGTCCTTCTTTAAAATGATTTTGCCCAGAAGTATTTTGAGGCCAGGCACTGTGGCTCACACCTGTAATTGCAACATTTGGGGATATTGAGGCAGGAGGACTGCTTGATCCCAGCATTTTGAAACCAGCATGGGCAATGAAGTGAGACCCCCATCTCTACAAAATATAAAATGCCTGCAGCTCCCACTACTTGAGACGATAATGTGGGAAGATCCCTTGAGCCCAGGAATTTGAGTCTGCATTGATCATGCAACTGCACTCCAGCCTGGGCAACAGAGTAAGCCTCCATCTCAAAAAAAAAAAAAAAAAAAAAAAAAAGAAAAGAAAAGAAAAGAAAAGAAAAAAGAAAAAAAACGTTTTGAAAAGAAACACCCTTCATGTAACGGTAAGAAAATCAAAATCAATATTTATGACAACTTGCTTTTTCCTTTTTCTCTATCTCCTTGATTATGAGCCAAAAATTTATTGAAAATCTTGTTTGCTATGATAGATAGTCGTCTTGTGTTATCTTTCAAAAGTCCAGCTCCATCCACGTGCCTACAAAGGACATGGCTTTGTTCCTTTCTATGGCTGCATAGTATTCCATGGTGTATATGTACTACATATTTTTGTTTTTATCCAGTCTATCATTGACAGGCATTTGGGTTGATTCCATGTCTTTGCTCTTGTGAATAGTGCTGCAATGAACATATGCATATGCATGCATGTATCTTTATAATACAATGATTTATATTACTTTGGGATATAATGGGATTGCCAGATCAAATGGTGTTTCTTCCTCTATTGTCTTCCACAATGGTTGAACTAATTTACATTCTCACCAACAGTGTAAAAGCATTCCTATTTCTCCACAGCCTCATCAACATCTGTTGCATCTTGACTTTTTAATAGAAAACCAAACACTGCATGTTCTCACTTGTAAGTGGGAGCTGAACAATGAGAACACATGGACACAGGGAGGGAACAACACACACTGGGTCCTGTCAGAGGAGAGCAGGGGAAGGGAGAGCATCAGGATAAATAGCTAATGCATGCGGGGCTTAACACCTAGGTGATGGGCTGATAGGTGCAGCAAACCATCATGGCACACATTTACTTATGTAACAAACCTGCACCTGTATCCTGGAACTTAAAATAATTTAATTTTAAAACATTAACAATTCTAGATTTAAAAAATACTGTCACCAAATACCTAATCATATCTCTCTAAAATTCACTTTCCTTTGAATTAAAGGAGTGATATATTTTTGCCTACATAATTTGTTATAGATTCAGAATAGTAACTGCTTGGTTTCCATTCTCAGCTGGACAATCGACCTTTTTCAATAACTCTTTCTCTTGTGTGTAGCCAGCTCACTGGCTAATTCAGTTAAAAAGTTATTCAGAATTTTGTTGCTCTGTCCACAACGACACATATAAATAGCATTTTCACCCACTGTTATGCAAGACATGCAACAAGAGATGCAAAAGGTATGAGCCTCGTCTCATCAATTCTCTGGACTTCCTCCAGCCTGCTAACTTCTGAGCCATTATTACATGTCTTCCCCCAATATCTCTCTATTGAATCAGCACTGGTAAAAATCTTCAAGTCTTTTTTACTATGCAAAGACTGATTTCCAAAGTACATTCTTTATGAATGCTAAGCTTTCTATGTTCATCTGAAAATGCCATTCTTTTCCTTACTACTGATTTATGATTTAGCTGAATGTAGAATTACAGGTTGACAGCTAGTTCCCCTCTAACTTTCAAACATATTATTTTATTTCTTCTGATTCCTTTTGTTGCTGAACATATTATTTTATTTCTTCTGATTTCTATTGTTGCTGAAGATAAGTTTATTTTTATCAACCAAATTGCTGCTCCTTTCAAGGTAATCTTTTTTCTTTGACTGCTTTTAACTCTTGGTATTTGATAGTCTGTGGTTTCATCATGATGCAATTCATTCGATATGTTTTTATTCTTTTTGGTGCTTATTGTGTTTCTTCAACCTGAGTACATGTGTTTTCTTTCATTCTGGAAAATCTTCAATCATTTTCTCTTCAGTCATTGCCTCTGTTCAATCTCAATCATTATCTTTTCAAATATTTCCTCTACTTCTGGAACTCCTAAAAGATAAATGCTATACTTTCTCCTTTTATTTCTTATGTCTTTGATTGTATTAGTTTTCTATTGCTGTATACTTAGTTACTCCAAACTTAGTGGCTTAAACAGTGAGATTTGCCATCTTGATTTCTGTGGGCCAAGAATTTGAGTGTGGCCTAGCTGGGTTCTCAGATGCTGGGTTTCTCACCGGAGTGCAGTCATCTCCAGGCTCAAGGGGGAAGGGCTGCTTCTTAGCTCATTCATATGATTGGTGGGTTCTTACAAGCTGTTGGACTGAAACCTTAATACCTTCTGAGCTGTAGTTGGAGAGCCCCCTTGACTTGTTGCCACACGGGCCTCTTCACAGGGCATCTTACAATACGGCAGCACGCCTCCCCAGCAGGAGCAAGGGAGAAGGCCATAGAGAATGCCAGCAAGAGAAAGCCCTAGCAAAGATGAGAGGCACAAACTTTTATTATCAAGTCACAGAACTGACATCTCATCACTTTATCTATACTGTATTGTTAGAAATAAGTTGCATGGTCCTACCAACAACCAAGGGAGAAGGATTATGCAAGAGTTTAAATACGAGAAGGCAGGAATCACTGGGGCCAAGTCGTACCAGTCTTTCTTATTTTCCACTTCCTTATCCTTTTGATTCTTCCTAAATGCTTTCCTACTATCTATTATCCATGTCACTGCTTCTTTCTTAAATTATTTCTAATCTTCTATTTAAAATATCCATTAATTTCTAAATCACCTTTTCTGGTGTATAATATACTTAAAGTAAAATGTACCCTATTTCAGTATATATATCTGAGTTTTGAAATTTTATATAACCTGTAACTGTCAATGCAACCAAGATATAGAGCATTCTATCACCCCCAGAAAGTTTCTTTATACTCTTCTCGGTCTGTCTCCTCCGACTCTTGACCATCGGCAACCATTGATTGCCTTACTACCCCCAGTAAAGATTATACTTCTTTTCCAGAGTTTTTTCTGCCCACCAGTTTTAATTAATTTTCAATTTTTAGGGAATTCAATGACTATTTGAGGCATGTTCTAACACGATTGCCGTAATAGTTGTGAAAATCTACACATTTACTAAAAATTATTGAGGTGTGTCCTTACAATGGCTGAATTGTTGTTTGTTTTTGTTTTTTTGAGATAGTGTCTTGCTGTGTCATCCATGCTGGAGTGTAGTAGCACGATCATAGTTCCCTGCAACCTTAAACTCCTGGGCTCAAGTGATCCTCCCACTTCAGCCTTCCAAATAGCAGAGACTATAGACTTGTGCCACCACACCTGACAAATTTAAAACAATTTTTTTTTGAGAGAATGGCTCTTGCTCTGCTGCCTAGGCTGTTCTTGAACTCCTAACCTCAAGTGATCTTCCCACCATGGCCTCCCAAATTTTGGGAATACAGGTATGAGCCACTACACCTAGCTTCAAATTTTCTAATATGTATATTGTATATCAGTAAAGCTCTTAAAGTCTTTATAAAAATTTAGTGACTATTTTTATTTTTAGAAATTTTATTTGGTTCTATTTTAAATTTTTTAAATTTAAATTTAAATTTAATTTAATTTAAATTTAATTGTTTTAATTTAATTTAAATTTAAATCTTAAATTAATATTTAAAATTCTTCCATTGAAAGAATAGGTAATTGTTGACTATTCTTGTCTATTATTTAATTATAGTCTTTTTGGTTTTTTAAAACCTCTTTAAGAATTTTTAGCATACTTGCTTGACGATCTCTGTCCTACTATTTTATGCGTCCTATTTCTTAGGGTGACAATCCCACTAATTGCTGACTTGTAGGCTCTCCATTCTTATGGTTTGCTTCATTAAAAAATGTACAATTTTGTACTGTCAGCTCTTTTTTAGCAGTTGCTTTAGCTGTGGGAGTACCTTGTGTCTTGGGTTGTAAATGTTCCCTATAGAAAAGTTCTGGTATTTCTGTGTCAAGTGTGTTGTTAATTCTCAACCACGTAGGTAGTATATGTCTGTGTCTCAGGAGTGACTGTTTGTCTTTCTCTCATTTCTCTGTGCTAATAGAGAACGTTCTTACTGCATTGTCATCCAGGTATACAGCTTTTTAATTTCCTTTTTAAGAGATAGGGCAGCCCTTTGAGGCCCTTCCTGCCAGAAGCTCTGTCTCCAGGCCTGCATGGATATTAAAAATCTATGATCCAATCCTGGGGCAAATATATGAATCTGAGCCCCCAAACTCCCAGTAAAATATTAAATTCTGCTTCCCATTATGTGTTTGAATTCAATCTTCTTTTTGGCATTTTGAGCTTTTTTCCCCTTTCTTTTGAGTTCAGCTTTGTATTAAAAGTATTTTTGGTTATCTTTTATCCATTATTTCTATTATTTATAATATGCAAAGGGCCTTAGTTCACCATGTTAATGAAATTCCTTATTTTTCAAATCACATAATTTCTTTTTAGTTCTTATTTTACTTGATTCCTTGAAACATTGAGTATGTCATCTTCTAATTACAATAACTCCATTTACCTTGGCTTTTGTGACATTCATTCACTCGTATTCTTTCTCCTACTTAGAGAAAGCCATATCACTTGTTGGAAAAGCATGAATTTTGTCATCAGATAAACCCAAATTTAACACTGAATCTTCTACTTAGACACCATGTGATCTTTGAGTTAATGATTTCACTTTAAGATTTTTTATCTGTAAAATAAGAAAAATACACATTTTTAAAGTATATGACTTTTTAAATGCACATTTAAAAAATATAATAAAGAACAAACAAAATAACATGTATGAAGGATACAACAAAGTCCCTGACAAAGAGCCAGTGCTTAATATAGTCGTTTTAGCAGACACTCGTGATGTCCTTGCTTTCTACCTGAAAGTGATAATTCTTCACATTCCTCATTTTTCCAGATTCTCAAGACTGGGTCAGTTCATGGCATTTATGAGGGAAGATGACATAAGGGATATCACTGTTTGCTGTCAAACAACTTGCAATTTATCACTGACCAATCCCAGGGAAGGATTGCTTTTGTCCTTGTAATTGTTTTCCTAAAGACAGAAATGGACAGTGACATCCAGCTGACAGTCTCTTAGGTCACTTGAGGCAAGTCCGGTTATCACTTGCCTCAGTCACCAATAACAAACCCCTTCCCTCACTGGGGACACAGGTGAGTATATTCTTCTTAATTCTACAATAAAAACGGACAAAGTCGATGTTTTACACAAAACAACAGGCTTTACCCAAGAGGACTTACTTTTAATTTCTTGCTTAATAGCATCTATCATCTAGGAAAGGAGCACGCAGATGTTGGTGTTAGTGTTTTAGCATCATACATATCATTCACAAGAAAGAAAAAGTCTCAAGCGTCTCTTTTCTTCTCATTCTATACTTCCTTCATACTAGAGTTATCCTCTCCAAGCCCATGATTCCAGATATCACTTACAAATGTCTACTCTCAAAACTATAATTATAGAGCTTACCTCTCCATTCCTGGGTGCTTTTAGAAGTTTCCGGTGCATGAATAAACACAATTGTTATTTTTCCTTCTTGTTTCCACAAGGAAGCAAATCTACGTGGATAATAACCAAATTGGAAAGCACCACTTTGTCAATAGTTAGCTGATTGTCTCCCACCTTTATGCAAAGCTCTAGTAGAAGTTGCATTGAGAGATCTGAATTGGGCCTCAGGCTAACACAACATATCTTGTTTTTTTAGACCTTGAACTATGTGTATATTTTACTTTCACTTCTCACCCAAGGGTGGGCTCCCACAACTACAGTGAGAGAGATGGTTGATTCAAAGCACATCAACCAAGTCAGGGCACAAGGTGGAAAACCACTAGCCATAAAGTTTTCTCTGCCCCAATACCTAGTGCTGAGCTGGGCTGGGCTGCACAATATGATAAGGAAAATATAGAGGTCACAGTGTGGAAGTAGAAAGAAGAGAAAGGTTATTTCCTAGTGTAGTTTCAACAGAAGAGATCAGAGGCCTCAGTCTTCTCTTTACACCTGCTACATGGGTCCAAGAAATCTATGTCAATTTTCTGATATTCAACCCCATCTAGACATTTTACAATTTTTAACTAGAGTCTGATGCTTTAGTCTGTATTTCACTCCTTCTTTTAGTATCAGCAACCTTCTCCAATGCAGAACTGCTCCTCTGTCTCTCCCTGTGATTCCAAGGATGCTTGTCGTAGAGTTGTCCTCTGGTGTATAACCCAGACCTGGCCAATCGTAGTTCCCTTCCACTTGGCAACAATGTTTGACATGAGAATGAGAGTATAACCAAAGCCATTCATGTCCTTTCCTTCAACTTTATATTGGGAGGGAAAAAGTTTCTTTTTAGTCTTGGATCACGAACTGTAAGGGTGGATCCAGAGCTGCCAGATAATCTGTGTATCTGCTGTGTGGCAGCACCTGAACGTAATAAGCCTAAAACAAGAGTGGCATAAAGGTGAAAGGCAAAGCAAAGAGCATTGATGACACCGTTTGTTTTCTTGTATCATCCTCTTTCTTCTTATGTAACCCAGTGATTGCTATTTGAAATGGTGTGAGTTAAATTTCTGTCAAGTACAACTGCAATATCCTAATACACATCTTAACACTTCTAAAGAAGAACTCAGCATTAAACACCGGAAATCTCTTATCACTCCTATCTATACTGATAGGTGATATCTCCCTCTACCTGCTCTTCCCAGCCAGAAACACAGAAGCCATCCTAACCCTCTTTCTTTTGCTTATTTTAAAGATCCATCTAATATCCCATTGATTTCACCTCCAAATTATTTTTCACATTTGTCAACTCTGCAGCATGTGTACAGTGTTCCTTCCTTAGTCTATACCTTGTCATCTTCTAATATGTACCCATTGACCTTCCAGCCATTATATCCCTCTTGACTTTTCTTCCCTGAAAATCATCTCAAGTGATTTTCCCTCTGAATTCCAGAGGGCTGATACAAGTCTTTGTCTGCATTATTTCCTTTCCCCTTTCATTGGTGGAGATTCCTGTCACTGCTGCTGCTGCTTTTCCTCATCAGCGGTGATGTTCTGGATTCACCAATCCTCCTACCACTGTTCACTGTGGGATCAGTCGTGAATTCCTCACACAATTAGCCTTGGTGTGGTTGGCTTTGAATCTAGCTTCCAGGGTGACCAGAAGTAATGGAGAAATCAGTAAGCACCTAGGGATCTTTCAGAAATATCTGAAAAGAAAGAGTTGTACAGGGATAGCTACATGATTTATAACAGCAAGTGTGAAATGAAATCGTTGGATCCTTGTCCAGAAAAAAAGGAAGTGTCATTAAAAGCAATGTTGATTTCTCAGGACAGGGATACCCATTGGGAGAAGATGGTCACAGGTGCCCCATGGTTTGGCATGAGCACAGCCCACTGGCTTCCGGGTTTTAAGCCACCACTCCACAACACCATGTCCCAACTGGAGGCAGATAAATAAATCTCCCCTTCCCATGAGCTGCCACGTCAACCAGTGGTGGATGGGATACTGTCAAGGATTACCACCTCAAGACCTGAATGAGCCATTATCAGGGTGGGGTGGGTGAGAAGCTCCTCACTGCCTAGTAACATGCCAAATGCACACTGAGGTACTGCCTGCCCCCGATGGAGACAACTCCTGCCACATCTGCTCTGAGATGCTGCAGATTGCTCATTCTATCTAGACTCTCTCCACACCCACACCCAGGCTTCTGAAAGAGGTAAAAGATAGCAGCAGTTGTTGGGCCAGAACAGGAGTAGGTGAGTGACACTGATGGGAGAAGCAGAGGTATCATGGGATGAGGAGCAGGGTGTAGAGAGCCTACCAAGGAAGGCAGGGTGGGAATCCGGGCTAACTCTGAGCAGGATCGCTTGTGAGCAAAGGCTTCAATCCCTCAATACAGGCTCTATTGTCCTGTTGATTTCACTGACAAAATCAAAATTCAAAGATGAAATTATTAAAAGTTTTAAGACCATCACCAGAGAGTATTAAGCCCCAAGCACGGAGCTCCTCTGAGCATGGGGCTCTGTGTGATTGCAAAGGTCCAATGAGCATGGAGCCTGCCCTGTCTGTGAACAAGTGGTCTTTCTATTATTAATCTGTTCCATGAAAGCTCAGCAGAATTGTAACTTGGAGCATGTTTATCAAACATTTTCACCAATAAAACAATGAATAATTCACAAGTCCCACGTGTAAACCACATACAATTGCTCTGCTTCATCAGAGACAAAGGTTAAGCAGCAGGTTCAACCGGTCATCCCTTCCTACCTTACCCCTTCAGCCCTAACTGTGGCCCAAGAAGCCTCAAGAACTCTATGAAACACAGTCTGAAAACAAAAAAATGTTTAATTCATTTGTACTCCCAGTCTAGGGAAACTTTGCATTTCATATTGAATTTGCCTTCATTTTAAATGATATTGAGCATTTTATCATATACTTGTGAGCCATTTGTATATCCTCTTTTGAGAAATGTCTGTTCAGATTTTTTGCCCATCTTTAATCAGATTATTAGATTTTTTTCCAACAGCGTTGTCTGAGCTCCTTATATATTCTGGTGAGCGATGCCATGTCAGATGGATAGTTTATGGATACTTTCACTCTGTGGGTTGTCTCTTGGCTTTGTTGGTTGTTACCTTTGCTATGCGGCAGCTTTTTAAGTTGATGTGATCCCATTTGTCCATTTTTGCTTTGGTTGTCTATGCTGTGGGGTATAATTCAAGAAATCTTTTGAGTGCTGGAGGTCCTGGCTAGAGCAAGCAGACAAGAGAAAGAAATAAAAGCATTCAACTACACAAAGAAGAAATGAATTTTTCTTTGTTTGCAGATGATATCATCTTATATTTGGAAAAAAACTAAGGACTCCACAAGAAAACTATTAGAACTGATAAACAATTTCAGTATCCGTACAAGACACAAAATCAACATACACAAAATCAGTAGTATTTCTATATGCCAACAGTTAACAGTCTGAAAAAGAAAAAAAAATGTAATCCTATTTACAACAACTACAAATAAAATAAAGTACCTAGGAATTAGCCAAAGAAGTGAAAGATCTCTACAATTAAAACTATAAAGCCCTGATAAAAGAAACTGAAGAGGACACCAAAAAATTGAAAGCTAGTCTGTGTTCATGGATTGGAAGAATCAACATTGTTAAAATGTCCATACTATCCAAAGCAATCTACAGATTCAATGCAATCTCTATAAAAAAATCAAAAACATTCTTCACAGAGATAGAAAAAACATCCTAAAACTTATATAGGACCAAAAAAGACCCAGAATAGCCAAAGCAATCCTGAGAAAAAAGAACAAAACTGGAGGAGTCACGTTACCTGACTTCAAATTGCACTACAGAGCTATAGTAACCAAAAAAGCATGGTACTGCCATAAAAACAGACACACAGACCAATGGAACAAAATAAAGAACCCAGATGCAAATCAACACTTATACAATGAACTCATTTTCAACAAAGATGTCAAGAACGTACATTGAGGAAAAGTCAATCTATTTAATAAATGGTGCTGGGAAAACTGGGTATCCGTATGCACAGACTCATATCATATACTTGTTATGAGTATATGAAATTACTCTCTCCATACACTAAAATCAAATCAAAATGGATTAAAGACCTAAATCTAAGACCTCAAACTAGAAACTACTGAAAGAAAACATTAGGGAAACTCTCCAGGGGAAAAAATATTTAACTGTGTATTTGTAACAAGTTTCGTTACTCAGCACTGACCAATTTCCAAGTACTTCCTCATTTAAAATATGTTGGTGATGATTAAACTCTCCACCATACACCAAAATCAAATCAAAATGGATTAAAGATCTAAATCTAAGACCTCAAACTAGAAACTGCTGAAAAAAAACATTAGGGAAACTCTCCAGGGGAAAAAATATTTAACTGTGTATTTGTAACAAGAGTCATTACTCAGCACTGACCAATTCCCAAGTACTTCCCCATTTAAAATGTCTTGGTGATGATTAAACTCCCAGTTGTATGGAGTACGTCTGTGAGGTTTTATTTTGTTTCTTTCATTTATGAGAGGGAATGAGTGTTGTATTTATGGAGCTTTGGCATATATAAGAATGTTTTCTGTTACTAGCATACATAAATGACATCTTGGCTTGATTTGGAATTCTGTATTCCCAATTTTTTTTAATCTCAGATCTCTATAAACATATTTTCATTTGCTACTGAAGGTTAATATTGAAAAAAGTTAGCTACTCTTTTTATTTGCAATCCAAAATATGTTATTAATTTTTCCTAGAAAACTATAGCTTCTGGTCTTTTCTACCTAGAAAAATATTTTTCTAATATAACTTTAATTATACTTTCTCTTTTACTTGCTTTGTTTCTTTTTCAGAACATCTTATTTTCAATATATTACATATTGTTTCTCTGTTCTTTGTATCTTATATCATACTTGTCATTCTTATCAATTCATCCCTTTTTGTGGGAGAAATTTTGAAGAGTTTTGCTGACATCACTGACTTGATTTGTTTGGCATCAATTCTGTTCTACATTGACTCTAGGGAAGATTTTTATGTTCTTATTACAATTTAAAAAATTTCTTCCAGGTGGTTTTTAAAATCCTCATCCTGTTCTTACCTTATTCTTTTCAGGTTTTTTTTCATTCTGGTTTGAAATCCTAGGCCTAGGATTTGCAGATATAGTGCTAGCATAGATTGCCATGGCCATCTGCACTGTCACTTGTGTATTGGTAAAAACATCCCATCAACTGTGCACAACCCTAGCTCAATTTCTGATACTGCAGAAACCTTCATCTGGCCCTGGAAGAGAACATTCTGTTCTTACTACTCAGTTCTTTACCATAACAGAGATAACATATATCCTAAGGCAGCCTTCAGTTGTTTAATCAGGTGCAATCCATGACAAATTATACTTCCTAGCAAGCACTATTTCCAGTGCCTTTCTTTCTCTGTTTCCATCATTACAGCTTTATCTGAAAGGTTGTTTTCTTTGGATGTGAATGGCACTCTCCATTTTCTTCTACCGCTGGCCTCATTATACAAGAAGTACTCTGCTACACGTGAGCCATTGAGAGGGGAGGAACAAGATTTCAGCCATCTCAAAAACAGTAAAGAGATGACTGCTCAGTTTTCTAATTAAAATAATATCAGGTGTCTAAAAATCAGGCAGTAAAAATGAGTCAAAGTCTCTGTCTCTGCATTTCATTTTCAGTTTTACTATACTAGTTCAGTGGGTACATTGCATGCAGGCCACTGATAATGCTTCTGCATTCGTTAGTTGCAGAAACCCCTAGTTTCAAGTGAGAGGAATGAAATGGCATACCTTCATGGCATAGCACAAACAACTTTTTCAAGAAGCAAGATCCTTTGTTAGTATATGCCAAATCCTATTATTTCTTTAGCTCTTACCTCTTGAAAGAGGTCTGTAAACCTGTCTTCGTTTTCTAGGTGAATGTTATTTTTTTCATTCCTTTTGAATAGTAGTAAATTCAGATAAAAAGGATTTAAGGAATATAAATGTCCATGTCTTTTTATATATTTTTTAAATGTTTTTTCTTTCTGATACACTAGTTGAGCCTTGAGGAAAAGACCATATCTTATCCATCCTCCACCACCATAGCCTTGGATACATTAGTAGTTATTCTGTATAAACCATCACAGTTACATCTTTCTGCTACTAATGTATACATGGAAGAAAATGGCTCAACGTATGCCTATGATCTTTCCTCTACTCCTTGGATTTCATAAAGCATTAACTTAAGAAATTTATAGAAAGATAATACAAGTCTTGAAGTTTTCTCAAGATAACCCTTATTTCAAGGAATCACTAGGAGGACTCATGGAACCTAAAAAGTTATTATAATAATGTTTACAGTTTATTATAGCAAAATGAACAAAAAGAAGGGACACACAGGGAAAATTCCAGGCAAATTCCAGGCATGAGCTTCCAGTTATCTTCCCCCAGTGGAGTCTTATGGACAGTGCTTACTTCTCCCAGCAATGATGTATGACAATCATGAATGGCTATTGCCAATCAGGTAAATATATATCAACCAAGAATACTATACCAAGCAAATTTGTCCTTTAGAAATGAAGGAGAAATAAAGTCCCAGAGAGGTAAAAGCTGAGGAAATTCATCGTCACTAGACCTACCCAACAAGAAATGCCTAAGGGAGTTTTTCCAGTGGAAACAAAAGGGTGCTAATTACTAACATGAAAACATATGAATGTCTAAGAGTCACTGGTAAAGGTAAATATATAGTCAAATCCAAAATACTCCAATACTGTTATGGTGCTCTGTAAATCATCCCTATCTCTAGTATGAAAGTTAAAAGTCAAAACAGTCAAAAATAATAATAGCTACAATAAGTTTTTAAGAAACACATATAAAATGATGTAAATAGTGATGTAAGTGACAAAAATTGTGTGGGAGAGAGGTATAAGTCTAATGTTTCTGTATGTAACAGAATTTAAGTTATCAGTATAAAATAGTCTATTATACTCATGAGATGTTTTATTTCATTCCTAGGTAAACACAAAGCAAAAAACTATAGGAGATACACAAACAAAAAAGAAAAGGGAGTAAAAACTTAGCACTGCAAACAAACAAACAAAAAACAAATCACAAATATAAACAAGAGAAAAAGAAAGGAACAATAGATCTACCAAATAATCAGAAAACAATGACCAAAATGGCAGTGGTAGTTCCTTATCTATCAGTAATTAATTACTTTGAATGTAAATGGATTACATTTTCCAATCAAAAGATGTAGAGTGACTGAATGGATAAAAGGTAAGATCCAATTATATTCTGCTTATTAGCCTTAAGAACACACATATTCTGAAAGTGAAAGAAAAAGATATTCCATGTAAATTGTAATCCAAAGACAGCAGGAGTGGCTGTACTTAAGAGAAAATAGACTTCAACTGAAAAGCTGTCACAAGAGACAAAGAAGGTCATTATTTAATGATAAATGCCTTAATTCTTCACGAGAATATAACAATTGATATGTACCCAACATTGGAGCATCAAAATAAATAAAGCAAGTATCAATAGACATGAAGGGAGAAATAGCAATACAATAATAGTAGGAGATTTCAGTACTCCACTTTCAACAGTGGACAGATTAATCCAACAGGAAATTAATAAGAAGATACAGGATTGAACTGTGCTTTACAGAAAATGGACCTAACAGAGATACATAGAATTTTACATCCAACAGCAGCAGGATATACATTTTCCTCTAGTGCACACAGAACATTCTCCAAGACAGAACATTTGATGGGCCACAAAACAACTCTTTTTAGATTAAAAAAAGTTGAAATTCTATATTGTTTCTTGCTACAGTGATATGATCCAAATACATAGCCTAATAATACACTACAAGGAACTAGAAATAGAAGAACAAACTAAACCCAAAGTTATCAGGAGGAAGGAAATAAATAATGAAGATCAGAACAGAAACAGAGAATAAAAGACCGTAGAAATTTTGAATAAAACCAAGAGTTAGTTTTTTGAAGTTTTTTTTAACATTGATCCAAAAGTCATCAATAAAATATTAACAAATATAATTCCACAAAGTACCAAGTGGGGTTTGTATCAGGTATGCAAGGTTGATGTAACATATGCAAATCAATCAATGTGATACATCACATTAATAGACTGAAAGACAAAAACCACATAATCATATCAATCGATGCTGAAAGAATTCAACGAAGTTTCACAGCTTTTCTTGATTAAAAACTCCTGACAGTTTAAGTATAAAAAAGTTCTTCAATATAATAAATGACAGTTATAAAAAATTCAGAGCTAACATTATGATCAATTGGGAGAAACTGAAAGTTTTTTCTCTAAGATATGGCACAAGGCAAGAGTGCCCTTCACCACTTCTACTTAACGTGGTACTGGAAGTACTGTCAAGAGCAATTAGATAAGAAAAAGAAATAAAAGGTATCTATATCAGAAAGGAAGAAGTAAAATTACCTGCCTTTGCAGATGACATGATTCTGCACATAGAAAACTCTGAAGACTTCACCAAAAATCTGTTAGAACTAATATATTAATTCAGTAGTTGCAGGAAGTTAAATAATTGTAAAAAATGTATGGTATTTCTATACACAAATAACAATCTAGCTGAAAAAGAAACCCAGAAAACAATCTCATTTAAAATAGTACCCAAAAAACCATCAAAAATAAATTGGTAGATTTAACTGCAGAGGTAAAAGACCTGTACACTGAAAGCTGTACAACTTTAATGAAAGAAACTGAAGAGGACACAAATAAATGGAAAGATATTCCATGCTTATGCATGGAATAATTAAATATTGTTAAAAAGGTTCATATTACTCAAAGCAATATGTAGATTCAATGCAATCCCTATCAAAATCCCAATGGCATTCTTCACAGCAATATTTTTTTAAATCCTAAAATTTGTGTACAACCACAAAAGACCCCAACTGACCAAAGTACTTCCCCTACCCTGCAAAAAAAGGGGAAGCCATCACTCTTTCTGATTTAAAATTACATTACAAAGATATAATTATAAAAAGACTGTGGTACTAGCAAAAACAGACACATAATCAGTGGAATAGAGAGCCTAGAAGTAAATTCAAATTTACATGGTGGACTAATTTTCAACATGGCACCAAGAACACACAATGCAGAAAAGAGAGTGTCTTTAATAAACTGCTCTGAGAAAACTGGATTTTCACACGCAAAAGAATGAAATTAACCCCTTATCTTACACCGTAACATCAAGTCAACATAAGATGGATTAAAAACCTAAATCTAAGACTTGATACTGTAAAAATCCTGGAAGAAAACAGGGAAAAACCTTCTCAACATTGATTTTGCAATGATTTCCTGGATTTCACACTAAAAGCTCAGGCTTTGAAAGTAAAAATAAATAAATGTTCTATATCAAACTAAAAAGTTTCTACGCAGCAAAATGAACAATCACCAAATTTAAAAGGCAACCTACAGATTGGGAAAAAATACTTGCAAACCATATATCAAATAAGGAATAAATATACAGTGTTCTTAAAGCAATCATATCTTTCAATATCAAAAATATATATGACCTGATTTTAAAAGGACTTGAATAGATATTCTCCAATGATGACATGAAAATAGCCAACAGATATTTGAAAGGTGCTCAACATCACTAAGCCTCAAGGAAATTCAAATCAAATCCATTATGAGATATCACTTCATACTTGCTAAGATAGCTATTATCAAAAAGTTAAGAGATAAGTGTTGTTAAGGATGTAGAGAAAAGAAACCCACGGATACTCTTGGTGGAAGATAACTAAAAACAAAACTAAAAATAATACTACCATATGACTCAACTTCCTGTTCTGTGTATACACTCAAACTAAATGAAATCATAGCCTCTTGAAGATATCTGCACTCTCATGCTTGTTGCAGCATGAATAATATGAATAGCAAAGGCCAAGATGCAGAAACAACCTAGGTGTCTGTCAGTGGACAAATGGATTAAAAAAACCATGGTATGTATGTGTGTATATATATTATTTAATCTTTAAAAAGGAGGAGATCCTACCTTTTGCCACAATGTGAATGGTTTTGGAGGACATTATGTTAAGTGAAATAAGCCTAACATAGAAAGAAAAATATTGCATGATCTCACTTATATGCGGAATCTCTGAAAAAAAAAGGGGACAAGGGGATCACATACATAGAGATAGAGAATAAAACAATGATTACCACGATCAGGGTGAAGTAGTAGGAAAATGGAGAAATGTAGGTGAAAGGATATAAAGTAGCAAATATGTAAGATAAATAAGCTTAAAGATCTAATGTACAGCATGAGGACTGTAGTTAATAACAGTGTACTGAATTCAGAACTTTTACTGAGTAAGTAAATTTTAGCAATTTTAGCTGCTCTTATTATGGGGCGGGGTAAATGTAATTGTGTGAGATGATGGATGTGTTAATTTATTTCACTATAGGAACAATTTTATTAAATGTATGTCTTAAAACATCATGTTGTATACTTTAAATATGCAAAATAAAATGTATTTATTATTGTTTTTAAAAGAAGGCACCAGATGTGGTGACTCACGCCTATAATCCCAGCACTTGGGAGACTGAGGTGAGAGGATTGCTTGAGCCCATGAGTTCGTGACCAACCTGGGAAACAAAGCAAGACCTTGCCTCTACAAAAAATAGAAATAATTATCTGGGCATGGTGGCACACACCTGTAGTTTCAGCTCCTCAGGAGACTGACGTGGGAGACTTGAGCCCAGGAGGATCAGGCTGCAGTGAGCTGCGAACATGCCACTGCACTCCAGCCTGGGCATCAGACCAAGACCCTGTCTTTAAAAAAAAAAAAAGTACCAAAAAAAAAAAAAAAAAAAAAAAAGAAGCCAATGGCATTCCACAACCAAAGGTACCTTGTCATATTCTTTCTTAGTGTTACTTCCCTGTTATTAAGTCAATGACTTATACTCAAAGCAATGACATAGAAAGAAAAAAATAGGGCAATTTGTACTTCCTTTTCTTTTTCAGTTCTTTCTTATTCATCAGTAAGCTGAAGGCAAAGAGTTGGTAGAATGTGTATGTATCACAAAATGAAACCAAACCAGCTGAATTAGTTTCAGTGTTTCCATTACTAAGAACAAAATTCCACTATTCTGTTAAGAAAAAAATATAGTCGCAAAAGAATCCCACCATTCTGTTAAGAACAAAATATACATGCAAGTATGAACTGTGAAATATGAATTCTATGCTTTTATTAATTTTGCCTACAAGTTAAATGTTCCTATTTAAAATATCATTATACAATACAAACATGATAATTATGTTAAATTTTAATTTTAATTTACTTAAAAAGGCATTAAATAACAACCAAAAACACTGTAAGAAGTCAAAAGTGAGACCTCAGATTAAAAAAACTCTGTTAATACCCATAACGGCACTTTATTTTTGCTTTTTGTCAAGCAGTCCTGCATTTTCATTTTACACTGGATCTTGCAAATCATGTAGCCAGTCCTGCAATGAAAATTTCACTCAAGCATTAAAAAAATATGACTGACCCAACTAATATACGGTTTAATTAGCTGACAGAGTTCTTTCAGAAGTGCAGGGAAATAAAAGCAATATTATAAAGATATAATGAGGTTAGACTTGCCAGGATCTTTAACCTGAATAAGACAAGTGTGGTGGGTCCTGGACAGTTTTTCTAGCAAAAAACAAACATTTAAAAAAAGTTTAAAAACCATTTGTTTGCCTTTTATCAAATTTATTGTTAAATTAACAGAAAAATATATGTATCATAATTTGAAGTATGAATACATTGTGATAGGTTAAATTTAGCTAACTATATATACATTTTGTGATGATTTACCATTTTGGGGGGTGAGAACACAACATCTACTCTTAACATTTTTTCAATAATAAAATAGATTTTTAGTAACTATTGTCACCATGCTGTATGGTAGGTATCAACAACATATTTTAAACACTAGTCATTATACCAATACAAAACTATTAGGTTAATTTCTAACATATATTTTAGGACAATTGAAGTAAAACCCTCTGGTATAGATTTTGAAAACAATATTTTGGAATCATCAACATCTGAAGTATGGATTTTTGATTAGGACAATTTGAAAGCTAACCAACCCATCCTTGAGTATAGATTAAAATTCCCTTGGACACACATACATTCTACCATTTAAACTGAAGGATTACTCTGTACTAACAACATGACACCCTGGCCAATTTCTCTTGTGAACGCTACAATTCTTATCTCTCTGTCAAACAGGGCCTCATTTCCTCCCATTAGCTTAAAGATATATTCAAATCTATTCCATCTTTAAAAGCAAAACCAATTCCCCATCTCCATGATCATACCCTCTACCCTCTACAAAAAGCTGCCTTGACTCCAAGATATACTCTTAGCATACACCAAACAATTTAACCTCTTGGTGCCTTATTTTCTTTTCCTATAAAATGGTCATAATAATATAAAACTCCCAAGAGAATTTACACTCATGTTCCCTTTTTCATTTTAAATGTCACTTCCCCTAAGAAGCCCTCCTGACTTATATCCCTATCAAAATTGAATCATAAAGAGATAATAAGTCTAAACAGACCTATAAGTAGTAAGAACACTGAGTCAGTAATCAAAATTCTCCCAACAAATGAAAGCCAAGCACCAGATAACTTCACTAGTGAATTCTACCTATTTAAAAAAGAATTAATGCCAAACCTTCTCAAACTCTTCCAAAAAAAAATTAAGAGAACTGAACATTTCCAAATTCATTTTATGAGGCCAGAGTTATCCTTATATCAAACCCAGACCAGAACTCTATAAGGAAAGAAAACTGCAGACCAGTATCCGTGATGACTATAGATACAAAAATTCTCAATAAAATACTAGCAAACTGAATCCAATGGCTCATTAGAAGAATCATATAGCATCACTAAATAAAATTTATCCCTAAAATGCAAGTATGATTAAACATACCAAAATCAATTAATGTGAAATAGCACATTAACAAAATAAAGAATAAAAAGCACTTAATCGTCTCCATAGATGCAAAGTATTTGGCAAAAGTCAGCCCTCTTTCATGATAAAAGCTCTCAACAAACTAGGGATAGAAAGTTACTCAACATAATAAAGACCATATATGAGAAGTCCATAGCTAGCATCAAATTCAGTAGTGAAAAACTAAAAGCTGTTCTTCTAAGATCAAGAACAAGGCAAGGATACTCATTCTTGCTTCTTCTAGTCAATGTAGTTCTGGAAGTCTAAGCCAGAGCAATTAGGCAAGAAAAAGAAATAAAGGCATCCAAATAGAAAAGAAAGAAGCTAAATTGCCCCTGTTTGCAGATAACATGATCTTTTATCTAGAAAATCCTAAAAACTCCATAAAAATCTGTTAGAACTAATAAATGCAGTAAAGCTGCATGATAAAATTTAACATAAAAATTAAAAAAACATTTCTACACACTAAAAAATAATATCTGAAAAGATAATTAGGAAAATAATCCCACTTACAATAGCACCAGGATGAATAAAATACTTGAGTAAGGATTTAAAAGGCTTATATAAATGTGTACCTTAGAGATATTATGGGTGCTGTCTAGAACACTGAAATAAAGCAAATATTTCAATAAAATGGCTAACACAAATTCTTTGGTTTCCCAGTGCATACATAAAAGTTGTTTACATTATCCTGTAGTTTAGTAAGTGTGTGATAACATTGTCTTTAGAAAGTATATGTCTTAACTAAAAAATACTTTATTGCTAAAAATTGCTAACAGTCATCTGAACCTTCACTGAGTCATAATGTTTTTGCTTGTGGAGGGCCCTGACTCAATGTTAATGGCTGTTTACTGATCAAAGTAGTAATTGTTAATGGTTGGGGTGGTTGTGACAATTTCTTTAAAACAGACAACAATGAAGTTTGCTGCATTGATTGACTCTTTGTTTCATGAAAAGTTTCTCTGTAGCGTGTAATGCTGTAGATGGCATTTTATCCACAGTAGAACTTTAAAAATTGGAGTCAGTTGGCTCAAACTCTGCCACTGCTTTATCAACTAAATTTATATAATATTCTAAGTCCTTAGTTGTCATTTCAATAATATTCATAGAATCTTCACTAGCAGTAGATTTCATCTAAAACAAAACAAAACAAAACAAAACACTCTCTTTGATCATCCATAAGAAGCAACTTTTTATCTGTTCAAGTTTTATCATGAGATTGCCGCAATCCAGTCACATCTTTGGGCTCCACTTCCAATTCTAGTTCTCTTGCTATCTCCATGACATCTGCAGTTACTTTCCCTACTCAAGTCTTGAGTCTCTCAAAGTCATCCATTAGGGTTGTAATCAACTCCTTTCAAATTCTGTTAATGCTGATATTTTGACCTCCTGGAAGTTGTTTGTTTGTTCGTTTGTTTTGTTTTTTGAGATAGGATGTCGCTCTGACCCCTAGGCTGTGTGACACCATCGTAGCTCACTGCAGCCTTGAACTCCTGGACTCAGGTGATCCTCCAGCCTTAGCCTCCTGAGTAGCTAGGGCTACAGGCATGTGCCACCATGTCTGGGTTTTTTTAAACTTTATTGTAAATTTATTTTTGTAGGGACAGGGTCTTCCTATGTTGTCCAGGCTGGTCTCACACTCCTGGCCTCAAGTGATCCTCCCACTTTGGCCGCCCAAACCACTGGATTACAGGTGTGAGCCCCCACTCCCAGCCACAAATGTTCTTTATGGAACCTAGAATGGTGAATCTTTTCCAGAAGGTTTTCAATTTACTTTGCCCAGATCCATCAGAAGAATCACTATGTATGGGAGCTATAATCTTACAAAATATATTTCTTAAATAATAAGACTTGAAAGTCAAAATTGTGCATTGATTCATAGGTTGCATAATGGGTATTGTGTTACAAGTCATGAAAACAATATGAATCACTTTTTTTTTTTTTTTATTAGAGCTCTTGAATGACAAGATGCATTGCCAATGAGCAGCAATATTTTGAAAGGAATATTTTTCTTTTCTGAGCAGTAGGTCTCAACAGTGAGCTAAAACAGTCAGCAAACCGTGCTGTAAACAGATATGTTCTGTCATCTGGGCTTCGTTGTTCCATCTATAGAACACAGGCAGAAAATATTTAGCATAATCCTAAAGGGCCCTCATATTTTCAGAATGGTAAATTAGCTTCAGCTTCAACTGAAAATCACCAACTACATTCAGCCCCTAACAAGAAAAGCGGCCTATCCTTTGAAGCTTTGAAGACCTGCATTGACTTCTCTCTGGTTATGAAAGTCCCAGAGAGCATTGTCTTCCAACAAAAAGCTGTTTCATCTACATTGAAAGTCTGTTGGTTAGTGTAGCCAGTTTTATCAATTACCCTAGCTAGATCTTTTGCATAATTTACTGCAGCTTTTTCATCAACATTTGCTGTTTCATCTTGCATTTTTATGTTATACAGATAGTTTTTTTCCTTTTGTTATTTTTTAGACTGAGCTTCACCCTGTCACCTAGGCTGGAGTGGAGTGGTGGGATCTCGGCTCACTACAACCTCTACCTCCTGGGCTCAAGTGATTCAAGCAATTCTCTTGCCTTAGCCCCCTGAGTAGCTGGCTAATTTTTGTATTTTTAGTAGAAATGGGATTTCACCACATAGGCCAGGCTGGTCTGGAACTCCTGGCCTCAAGTGACCCAACTGCCTTGGCCTCCCAAAGTTCTGGGATTACAGACATGAGGCACCACCCCGAGCTGAGAGCTTCTTTTCTTAAACCTCATGAACCAACCTCTGCTAGCTTTAAACTTTCCTTCTGCAGCTTCCTCACCTCTCCCAACCTTCATAGACTTGAAAAGAGCTAGGACTTTGCTCTGGATTAGGCTTTGGCTGGTTTGATTTATCCAGACTACTCAAATTTTCTCCCTATCAGCAATAAGGCTATTTTGATTTCCTATCATTCATGTGTTCACTGGAGTAGTACTTTTAATTCCTTCTAGAACATTTTCTTTGCATTCACAACTTGGCTAACTGTTTGGTGTGAAAGGCCCAGCTTTCAGTCTATCTTAGGATTTCTACCTGCCTTCTTCACTAAACATAATCATTTCTAGCTTTTGAGTTAAAGTAAGAGACATGTGACTCTTCCTTTTACCTGAACACTTAGAAGCCATTGTATGGCTGTTAATTAGCTTAATTTCAACATTGTTGTGTCTCAGAGATAGTGAGGCCTGAATTGAGGCAGAGAGATATGGGAATTGCTTGTGGGTAGAGCAATCAGAAGACGTGCATTGATCAATTAAGTTTACTGTCTTATATGGGTGTAACTTGTCGTGCCCCTAAGAATCACAATAGTAACATCAAAGGTCACTCATCACAGAACCTGTAACAGATATAATAATAAAAAAATTAAAATATTGTGAAAATTACCAAAATATAATCCAGAGACATGAAGTGAGCACCTGTTGTTGGAAAAACTATGCTGAATAAACTTAGTCAATGCAGGATTGTCACAAAACTTCAATTTGTAAAAAAAAAAAAAAACAAAAAAAAACACGAACAAACAAAAAAAGTAATAATTTTGAAGCAAAATTAAAGAAAAATCCCAATAAAAGGAGGTCTGTCTATACTGAAAACTATAAAATATTGAGAAAAACTATAGGAGACACAAACTAAGAGAAATGTATCCTGTGTTTGTGAACTGAAAGACCTCATATTGTTAAAATATCCATATGACCTGAAGTGAGCTACAGAGTTAATGCACTTTCTATAAAAATTCTAATGACTTTTTTAAATAGAAATAGAAAAACAGTCTTAAAATTATTTGGAACTACAAATGACCATGAATACTCAAACCATTCTTAAGAAATAAGAGCAAAATAAGATGCATCAGATTTCTTGATTTCAAACTATATTACAAAGCTACAATAATCAAAACAATATGGCATGGTCATAAAGACAGATATATAGGTCAATGGATGAGAATAGGAATCCCAGAGATAAATCTATGTATGCATGATCAACTGCATTTCAACAAGGGTGCCAAAAATACACAATGGGGAAACAATTGTCTCTTTAATAAGTGGTGTTGAGAAAACTGAATATCCACATGCCAAGAATGAAATTGGAATCTTACTTTACACCATCCACAAAAATCAACTCAAAACTGATTACAGATTTAAATGTAAGACCTGAAGCTATAAGACATCTAGAAGAAACACAGGGGAAAAGCCTCATGACTTGGTCTCTTCAATGATTTTCATAGATAAAACACCAAAAGCACAGGCAATAAAAGCAAAAAATAGACAGGTGGAATTATATCAAATGAAGAAGCTTCTGCACAGCTAAGGAAACAACAGAGTAAAGTGTCAACCCGTGGAATGAGACAAAATGTTTACTAACCATATATTTGAGAATGGGTTAATCGCCGAGATATATAAGGAACTCCTACAACTCAAATGTAATAACCCAATTAAAAAATGGGATATGGACCTAATAGATATTTCTCCAAATAAGGCATATAAATGGCCAACAGGTATGTTAAAAATCTTCAATGTCACTAATATTCAGAAAAACGCAAATCAAAACCACAATGATGTATCACCTCATACCTGTCAGGATGGCTATTATCAAAAAAACAAAAGACAACAAGTGTTGGGTGAAATGTGGGGAAATTGGAATCTGTGTGTATTATTGCTGGGGATGTAAAATGTTACAACCACTATGAAAAATAATACAGAGTTTCATTAAAAAATTAAAAAGGAACTACCATATAATCTAGCAATCCCATGTCTAGTATGTATCCAAAAGAATTAAAATCAGAACCTAGAAGAGATATTAACACTCTCATGTTCATTATAGCACTATTCACAATAGCCAAAATGTGAAAACAATCTAAATGTTCATCAGTAGATGAATGGATGAAGAAAACAGGGTATACACATAGGAGGGCATATTATTCAGTCTTAAAAAGAATGATATTTGGCAATATGGAACAGCATGGATGAATACGGAGACTATTATGCTAACTGAAATAAGGCAATCACAAAAAGGCAAATATTTCATAATTCACTTACATGATGTAACTGTAATATTAAAATTCATAGAATTGCAGAGTGGAAGGATGATTACCAGAGGCTGAAGGAGGGCTAAATGAGGAGTTACCAATCAACTTGCATAAATGTTTGTTTAAGCAAGATAAATAAGTTGATTATTGATTAGCCGAGAGCTGCATAGTGTTGTACCTTTAGTCATCAATAATGTATCAATAATGTATTGTACACTTAAGTTTTATTTTTGTTTTGTAGATGGAGTCTCACTCTGCGACCCAGGCTGGAGTGCAATGGTGTGATCTCAGCTCGTTGCAACCTCTGCTCCCTGGGTTCAAGCGAGTCTCCTGCCTCAGCTTCCCCAGTAGCTGGGACTACAGATGCATGCCACCAAGCCCAGCTAATTTTTGTATTTTCAGTAGAGATGGGGTTTCATCATGTTGGCCAGGATGGACTCGATCTCCTGACCTTGGTATATTTAAAATTTTAAGAAGGTAGATACTGACCAGGCACAGTGACTCACACCTGTAATCCCAGCACTTTGGGAGGTCAAGGAGGGTGGATCACTTGAGCTCAGGAGTTCAAATCAGCCTGGGCAATATGACGAAATGCTGTCTCTACTAAAAATACAAAAATTAGCCAGGAGTGGTGGCCCAAGCCTGTAGTCCCAGCTTCTCAGGTGGCTGAGGTGGGAGAATTGCTCAAACCTGAGAGCAGAGGCTGCAGTGAGCCAAGATCGTGCCACTGAAACCAGGCAGAGTGAGAACCTGTCTCCAAAACACACACACAAAAAAAAAAGAAAGAAAGAAAAGAAGGTAGACATTGTATTAGGTGTCTTATTGCCACAATAAAATAAAATAATTTAAAGTTAACATAGAATTATCATATGACTTAGCATACTCCTGTGACTACTCCTATGACTATATCTAGAAGAATTGAAAACAGTTATTGTACAGAAAAGTTTATAACATCACTGCTTAAATAGCCAAGAGGTGGTAACAACTCAAATGTTTACTAGTTTATGGATGCATAAACAAAATGTGGTGTGTCTATGCAATGGAATAACATTCTGTCTTTTTTGTTTGTTTGTTTGTTTGTTGTTTTTGAGATGGAGTCTCACTCTGTTGCCCAGGCTGGAGTGCAGTGGCGCGATCTCGGCTCATTACAATGTCCACCTCCCGGGTTCTTGCCATTCTCCTCCCTCAGCCTCCCGAGTAGCTGGGACTACAGGCGCTCACCACCACGCTCAGCTAATTTTTTGTATTTTTAGTAGAGACAGAGTTTCACCGTGTTAGCCAGGATGGTCTCGATCTCCTGACTCGTGATCCACCCACCTCGACCTCCCAAAGTGCTGGGATTACAGACATGAGCCACTGCACCCGACCATAACATTCTATCTTTAAAAGGAAAGAAGGAAATACTACTACATGCCACAAAGTGGATAAACTTTGAAAATATACTAAGTGAAAGGAAAGGTCACATACTCTATGATTTCATTTATATGGAATGTCCAGAACCAGTAAATACATAGCAACAGAAAACATATTAGTAGTTGCCAGGAACTGTGGGCGTGGGAGTGGAAATGACTGCTTAATAGGAATGAGGTTTTCTTTTGGGGTGATGAATAGATGTGATGGTTGCACAAAATTGTGACTGTATTAAATGCCACAGAATTGTGTCCTTTAAAATGATTAATTCTATGTTATACAAATTTTACCTCAATAGAAATTAAATAAATAAAGGGGAACACATTCCAGAAAAGTATGGGTGCCAAGGTGATTTGAGAATGTAGCTCTGAGATCTTTCAGTTCAGAAAAAGGTATTCCAGTCAGAAGACTAACGTCAGAATATTCAAGGGGAAACAGTGGACTAAAGCTACTAGGGTAAGGATTTATAGCATGAGGAAGAGAATGCTTAGTTATGAGTAGATATTCCAAGTTCTCGGGAAAGGAGGGGATTGATAGTGTAAAAAGAGCTATTATGGCTATAGTATTGTTAGAGCTGCCTGTGATTCATTTTTTATTTTTTCAAGGTACAGAACTTTCTCATAGCAATGAACCTCTTGGGTATGTGCTTATGAGATGCCTTCTGGTTAACTTTGAAAAACATATTGTAATATTATATCTATATATCATCTTTCCACCCCTATTTCTCCCACCAAGAAAAACCCTTCCCTCAAAATATGCCAGTATGTTTTCTCTGAACATCTTTGATTGATAGCTACAGCAAGCGACTCTCTGAAGGCTTGGTCAGAGCAGCTATAATGTCATTCAACCAGGACTGATGAAAGCAAGGCTGCATGTCACTGTTTATTGAGTACTGAGTTTAATTGTCCCTGTAAAGCCTTCAGATCTTCCCTCTGTAAACATACAGTTACAGGGGTTGAACGTTCATACACACACACACACACACCCACCACTTAGTAATACAGTGTTTTAAGACACTTTTTGCCACTATGCCCTCATTTTACAAATGTGAAAACAGGCTTAGTGAGAAGAATTAGGCTAAAAGTTAGTGAGGAGAAGAACCAGCATTTGGTTATTAAGCCCTGGGTCCTTCCACCTCCACAAAGATGCTTCACAGAGTTGTGTAAAGTGCCTTAGTCTCGATGGTCTAATGCCATGTTCAGTCACATGTGCAACTGAGTTGAGACTCAAGAGGAGCAGTCACCTCAGTAATCTTAATTTTCTCTGTGCTTTCCTTCTGCTAGAAATCTTGGCCCTCCAGCATAGAATTATCTGGAAAAGCCCAGGGGAGTTGAAATACAGACTCAGTGCAACTCTATTTTTAGACACAGACTTAATGGTTGACTCCCATTGAAATAACTGAATTACAGAATTAAAGTTTACTGCTTCAGAGTACTAAATATACTTTGTATTTTGGGAGTTAATTAAGAGTATTGAATATTCTTTGTGGTCAAGGGGCAGGGTTGCTTTGTGTGTGTGTCTCTGTGCCTAAAATGCTATTTGGCATTTAGTAGAAGCTCAGTTCACATTAGCTGATGGAGAAAGGCCCGCTAGCCTATTCTTATCCTTTAGTACAGCAGTCCTCAACTTTTTTGGCACCAGGGATGAGTTTCATGGAAGACCATTTTTAGATGAATAGGGAATGGGGTGGCTTCGGGATGAAACTGTTCCACCCCAGATCATCAAGCATTAGATTCTCATAAGGAGTGTACAACCTAGATCCCTCACATGTGCAATTCACATGGGATTCTCACTCCTATAAGAAATATAATGCCTCCACTGATCTGAGAGGCAGCAGAGCTCCGGTGGTAATGCTCACTCACCCGCTGCTCACCCCCTGCTGTGGGCCTGGTCCCTAATGGTACCGATCTGTGACCCAGGGGTTGGGAACCCCTGCTTTAGAAAGCTCACTCTGACAAGCTGTGTCTTAATGAAAGGCAGTTTGGATGACTGTTGAGGATGTGGATTTTGTCCAGCTTCAAAGCCCAGGCCGGACACTTCTTATTCAAGTTACTTATTTATCTGCAAGTCTGTAAAATCATTATCGTAACAATACCTGCATCATAGGGTTACATGACTATGAGGATTAGATGATTTTATCTAATTAAAATAGTGTCTGACGTTTAATAAGCACTATGTGCCTGCAGTTATTATTATAAATATGAGTCCTAGGGTCATACTACAGAAGTCAGTCATTGTTTAACAGTTATTACATGTAAAGGATTATGTGAGTTCATAAGACACAATGTGCACGTTTATACAAGTATATAAAGTTGGGGTTTATCACCATAAAGATGTTTTATGAAGTTATTTTGTAGTTATCTGTCCTTTCAAAAATTGCTTCCCTCTTGTCTCTACCAAAGAAAACTGTTCAGTAAAAGTTTATGATTAGGTTCTCATAATCTATAGTAATATTTGGTTGATTAAGACAAGATAAGTCTCAGTAAGGCAATATTCTGTAAGGGAGATGGCTTTCCTGATTTTTATAGGCTGTGCAGATACAATATACAGTGACTGCAAAAGTTTTCTAGAGCCTACCAAACACAGCTCAAGTGTTCTGCCCGCCTCAGCTTCCCAAAGTGCTGGGTATACAAGCATGAGCCACTGCACTCGGCCTAGATTATCATTATTTCTATTAAAAAGCATGTAAAACAGATAAGAAGAAAACTAAGAAAAAGTAAAATTATGCCCATGGACAAAAATGAAATCATTGAAGTCATATAGAAGAAAGTAAACACATAAAATCACACACAAAAAAAGTCCATTAAATCAATGCATTTTTTTTTCACAATGAAAAGAAAATATTTAGATAAAGTAATGTAACCTTTTGATATTGAGTTAAATTGAATTGGAAACACTCTTACAGGGTTAATCACAATTTCTTCATTAGAAGGCTTTTTCCTTACATTTTGTTCTTTATGTGAAAGATATATTCTTTCAAATCTTTAATAAAACACTATAATTCATTTCATCAACATACTGTAACATATGCCATAAAAATATAACGTGTCATAGATCATTCTACAGAGTTCCATAAACCAAGGAAATGGTGAAAATAAATCACATTGTCTTCTATTTTGCCTTGAAAGTAAACATCAATACTCAGGGAAAACTCCTTTAAATGGAAGGGAACTATAAAATGGAAATGGAGCATATCCTTTTATATCCTGAATATATAAACATGCTGTTTAGAACATAAGGCTTTTAGAATTTAACAACTTGTCACAACTCCCAAAAGCCCTATCATCCTCCATGCTGAAAAAAACATAGACACATTTTAAAATATTGCAAGTAGATGAAACTAAAGAGGATCTGATATTTGATCACAATTTCTAGATAAAATGTAAAATGTCATTAAAGACTTTAATTAACAGGAAACCCTTCATGTGAAAATAGAGTGCTTCACACTTATTTTTATTACCCATTAAGTGTTTATAGGATTAATTTGAAATTATTACATATTTCTGTTTTGCAACAATATTCTTAACTCTCTTGAGTCTACAATGAGGATAACATAGTATAGCTACACTCCAGGCAACCATACCCACTGCCGTAAAATTAGTCTTATCCTTCGAAAGGCCAGCTCTGATCACACCATAACCTTATTTAAAAATTGTAATGATTTTCTATGTGCCTAAAAAATAAAGTCTCACTGTGTAGTTTAGTTATCAACATCCTCCAGACCTTCACTCACCCCCTGCCTCCCAATGTTGGCTCTCGTCTAATGTCCAGCCAAACTTCACTATTCCCTAAAATTCCTGTCTGTGCTTTTATTCACACTTCTCCTTTCACTAACAATTTTTCCCTGTGGTGGCATGTTCGAATGCTAGATAACTTTTTTCCATCCAATCTTTGCATGTTTAAACCTAAATAATATCTAAAGCTCAATCAAATTTCAACTTCTTTATGAATCCGTCTTTCCATACAAAACTCTTCTGCTTGACCCTGTGCAGTGGTTCATGCTTGTAATCCCAGCACTTTGGAAGGCCCAGGCAGGTGGATCACCTGAAGTCAGGAGTTCGAGACCAGCCTGGCCAATATGAAGAAACACCGTCTCTACTAAAAAATACAAAAATTAGCCAGATGTGGTGGCAGGCACCTGTAATCCCAGCTACTTGGGAGGCTGAGGCAGGAGAACTGTTTGAACTCTGGAGGCAGAGGTTTCAGTGAGCCGAGATCATGCCACTGTATTCCAGCTGGGCAACAAGAGTGAAACTCTATCTTAAAAAAAAAAAAATTCTTCTTCTAAACCCCTGTATATAGTAAGTACTTTGTACCCTAAATTGTCATCATTTTCATATCTTTCTTAACTCCCTTACAAAACCATAGCTCTTTGAAAGCAGGATGCATAAGAGATTAATTTTAGAGCCCAGAGTGAAGAGTGCAAAGTGAATCATCTGGAATATGTGCTGAGTGAAATTATATTCTGTATCTTTGGGATTCATTGTTGATTATCATTTGAATGATTCTCTCCTTTTGTGCTTACTTGGATCTGGTTTTCTTGAGAGACGAGGGGAGGGACAAAGAAGAAAATGGGGAGTGAGTTCCCATTGGTTCCTTTTTAGAAAAATTGCCCGAGCTTTCTTCTTTGTCCTAAAAATTACTTGACTGCTTGACTACTTACCCATGTTCCAAATGTTGAATTGGTCATTCAGACTGCAGAAATAAGTGGGCTTAAGCAAAACAAAAAGTCAAATAATTGTCAGTTAAAAAATAAGAAAAAACTCCTTTAAATGGAAGGGAAATAAAAAATGGAAATGGAGCATATCCTTTTATATCCTGAATATGTAAACATACTGTTTAGAACATAAGGCTTTTAGAATTTAACAACTTGTCACAAGTCCCAAAAGCCCTATCATCCTCCATGCTGAAAAACAGATAGACACATTTTAAAATATTGCAAATATATGAAACTAAACAGGATCTGACATTTGACTCAGACAGTTAAATTTATACCAAAATAAAACTGGAATCCCTAATTATATAGCTCCACGTTTTGGAGGCAGGTTACATTTTGGAGTTCAGAATGAAAGTAAATCCAAGGCTCCCAAAGCAGACACAAGTTTTAAAAATTTCCAAAACCATTTGTCAACCTGTTTCACATATCAACTACAATGAATTACAGCGCAGAGAAATCACACTTAGATTGAAGGGAAAGTGAGATTAACCCAGTAGGCCATATCTTGTTTTCAAGTACGTACCTCTAGCATCAGTTAAAAAAGAAAGACTCTTTATTACATTGACATTGATAAAAACAGAATTTGTTCCGTTGAGTTTTCCTTCCATTTCAATCCTTTGGGAGAAATTCTTAAATTATTTTAAGCCAGCAGAATAACATAATCTCCAAAGTTTTACTATCAACTCTTCCCAGAGCACTGTTAATATGTAGAAGCTTAGAAAATTTAAGAGATCTGTCTTAGATTTAAGTGGTTATGAAAATAGAATCCTTTATGGCATGTTAAATGCCCCAAAAGACCTATCTGTTTCTCATTTTAATAGTAACTCTCACTTTATCTAAACTCCTAAGTTCATGCCTTGTACTATACAACACATTGGGAAAGACTTTTAGTAAATGTAACTTATAGGGTAGTAATTTGTTCTAAATTTTCAAAGCTTGGGGATTCAGATTCTCTCTCTCTCTCTCTCTCTCTCTCTCTCTCTGTCTGTAGTTGAGCCTATATGACATCATTATTATCAATCCAACTAAACGAGCCTATATGACATCATTATTATCAATCCAACTAAACTTCGCTCTTGAGTCTGGCCATTATACTACCCATGACTTAAGTTCTTGTGTTAATAATATTTTCATTAATCGCCCACCAGTCTCTACATAACCTCCCACATCCTTTGAACCCGCTTTAATTTGGTTCCAACCTGCCACCACTGAAATAAGATTCCTCCCTCAAGGGTCACCGATGATGTGTTAAATATTTTAAAATTCTCTTTTTAGTCATTCTCCTTAACCTTTCTACGATACTTGAGACTGTTGGCCACCTTCTCTTTCTTGAATCTCTTCTATGTATCTAATTACTCCTCTGTATCTTGCATGATTCTTCTCCTCTGTATTTGATCACGCTTTCTCATTTCACTTTACTACACCTACTGCTCTCTAAATATTGGCATTTTCCTGGCTTCCATCCTTGGTGCATTTCCTTTCATACCTTATGTTTTGAGTGAGCTCCTTCTCAGTGATGAATGCAAGGCTGACCTTCTTACCAAGATACAGATTCCTATTTCCAAATGGCAAAGGCTTCTGAATATGTTCACTTAGATGCTCTGCAGATTTCTCAAGACTAGTATACGCCAAACTAAACTAATACATTTTTCTCTTATATGCCTACTTTTAGCTGAATAGGTATTACCAATTTTATTAATGACTTCCATTCATTTTCCAACCTGGAGACCTTAGGTTTAGTTTTACTCCCATTTTCTTTCTACCTTCCCCCTGCCCAATCTAATCTGTCAGAAAGCCTCATGGGTTTACCTTCACAGTGCTCCCCACATAATTCCTTCATTGCTGCTTCTACTCTTTCTGATCCCTGATCAGATAATCATTTTTCATCTAATCCCTAAATCACCTTCATATTTTCCCCATATTCAAGTCTTCCTCATTCCGCCTTAACACTGCTGTAATCCTCCTTCAAAAATATATAGTTGATGATAATTTTTCCATTCTATAAAGTCTTCAAAATCTTTTCAAATCCTGTAAAATAAAGTAGAACTACGAAAAAGATGAAGGGACTGCGCTGAGCTGGAGCCAGCTCCTAGCAGCTCTCGACGGCAGTCAAAGAATGTTTTAGTTTTCTATTCTGTACATACATTAGTTCCTCTGTTTCTTCTACGCTTTGCATAAGGTATAGATTTTACAGCCTTTCAGGTCTGCAATTGCATTACTTCCTGGGATGGCCTTTTTCAAAGATTAGAGAATCCAACTAATAATGCTTTTCTCACTGACTATAAACTTCTCCAAAGATTACAACAGATAATTCATAAAATTGGCATTTCTAAACTTGGAACCTTATTAGCACACTCTCAACAATTTTGTAGCAGGACTTTTTAAAAATGATCTTAATTTTGCCTCCATCTTACACCACAATGAAATTTTGATAGCTTAGCATCAGTGTGATTTTTTTTCAGCATGCTCTATCACTGATACTAAAAATTGGTTTCATAAATAGGCCATTTGAAGCCCCCTGAAGAAATCAGAGAACCATCAGATTCCTATATTCTAAGCCATTCTGAATTCTACAGCTGAACCGAAGACAGGGTCATTTCCCCAGGGTGTCTCTGAACCAAGAAAAGCAAATACTTCAAGGAGCAAACCATAAATTTCTAGCGTTTACACCTAATTCAAGCTCTAGAGTTGCATCTTCAAACTTGACTCCACCTTGAACCTTGGTTGAGCTGTTGCTGGAATTGAGCTTTTAATAAACCATTCTTATATTAGTCACAGCACAATACTCAAATTCTCTATCTGCCTTAGAAATTGTAGCTTACAAATCCTTGACCTTTATTTAATTCTGGAATATTCTTTTTCTTAAATGCCACATCCTCTAGTCAGAATACAAGATATTTTGGAACTTAAGAAACACAGTTATCTTGCTACTAGAGCAGCATTTAGAAAATAAACCATTCTTAGCATAAAATCTGTTAGCGAAGATCCTGCTATTCACTACATTGAATAAAACCCTACTAATAAAATCACTAATTAAATTCACTTACACGTGGAGAGAAGATGATATCACAAAATCATAGCTGGGATATTTAGATTTTATAAGAAAATTCAAGGAGGCTCAGAGATTCCGGATAAGCACATTAGAATTTCTGAGAAATTTAAGGAGCTATTTTTCTTTGATTTACCTTTTATTCTATTTAAGGAAGGCAGAAAATGTGTAATAGATACAATGCATGAGTAAAGCAAATAGTATGTTAGATTCAGATGAGTGATATGGGAAAAAAGGAGCCTAGAACAGAGGAATGATGATGAGGCAACAGGATGGGACAAGGGTGAATTTTCAATAGGATGGTTAGGTTGAATCTTAGTAAGAAGGGAACATTTAAACAAATATTTGACATAGATCAAAGTGTCAGGCAAACAGAAGTCAAGGAAAAAAAGTCTAAAAAAGTTTAAACCCAATGAATCAGTCCATTGAGGTTAAACATTTAAACAGTGTCTGATTTCTTTTTTTTTTTTCTTTTTTCTTCTTCTTTTTGTTTTGAGACAGAGTCTCGCTCAGTTGCCCAGGCTGGCTGGAGTGCAGTGGCGCAATCTCAGCTCACTGAAACCTCTGCCTCCTGGGCTCAAGCTGTTCTCCTACCTCAGCCTATCGAGTGGCTGGGATTACAGGTACTCGCCACCATGCCTGGCTAATTTTTGTGTGTGTTTTTAGTAGAGACGGGGTTTCACCTTGTTGTCCAGGCTGGTGTTGAAATCCTGACCTCAGGCAGGCAATCTGCCAGCCCTGGCCTCCGAAAGTGCTGGGATTACAGTCGTGAGCTACCGCGCCCGGCCCAGTGTCTGTGTTCTTTAACTCCTTTACTCTTTGAAATCAGGGCTGATTAGGTAGGTTGTAGTAGCAACTCTCCTTCAGCCCTGGCCATGACACAGGGGTGACTACCCTGTCCCTGCATTCTAGAACTTTAAAAAATAGACATATCTAATTATGCCAAGTCAAAGTCTCATGGATAAGAACTCAGACCTCTCTATTTATTATTTTTTAGAAAAATTATGTGTATAATTTTAATTTAATTTATTTATTTGTGCAGTTTTGTAAATGGGTATATTGTATACTGGTGAAGTATATATCTAGGTTTTTAATGTACCCACCATCTGAATAATGTACGTTGTAGCCATTAAGTAATTTCTCATCCTTCTCCTCCTCCCACCCTCCCACCCTTCCAAGTCTCCAGTATGTATTATTTCACACTCTATGTCCATGTATACACATTATTTAGCTCTCCTTTACAAGTGAGAGTATGTGGTATTTGAATGTATATGTATACATATATGTCATATCCTTATCCATTTTTCAATGATGAATACTTTGGTTGATTTCAAATATTCATTGTTGTGAATAGCACTGTGATAAACATACAAGTGCAGGTTTTTTATATATATTGATTTATTTTCTTTTGGGTAGATACTCAGTAATGGGGTTGCTGGATGAAATAGTAGTTACATTTTAGTTATTTGAGAATTCTCTCTACTGTTTTCCATAGAGATTATACTATTAATAATTTACAGTCCTACTAATAGTGTATAAGCATTCCTTTTTCTTTGCATTCTCATCAACATCTGTTATTGTCTTTTTAATAATAGATATTCTGACAGTTATATCTCATTGTCATTTTAATTTGCATTTATCTGATGCTTGGTGATATTGACAATTTTTTATGTGCTTTTTGGCCGTTTGTATGTCTTCTGAAAAATATCTATTCATGTCCTGTTTCTACATTTTAATGGGGCTATTTATTTTTGCTGTTGTTGAGTTGAGTCCCTTGTAATTCTGGATATCAGTCCTCCGTCAAATGTAGTTTTCAAATATTTTCTCCTTTTCTGTAGGTTGTCTGTTGATGATTCCTTTTGCAGTGCAGAAACTTTTTAGTTTAAAGTCCCATTTTGACTATTTTCTCTTTGTTGCTTGTGCCTTTGAGATCTTAGTCATGAATTCTTTGCCTAGACCAATGACCAGAAGCCGTTTTTCCAATATTTATAGTGTTTTAGGTCTGATAATTTAGTATTTAATCCATCTTCAGTTGATTTTTGTATGTGGTGAGAGATAGAGGTCCAGTTTTATTCTTCTGAATATGGCTATCCAATTTTCCTAGTACCATTTAAAAAATAAGGTTCCCTTTCCCCAATGTATGTTTTTGTCACTTTGTTAATGATCAGTTTCAGTCGGTTGTAGATATGTGACTTTATTTCTGGGTACTCCAATCTGTTTCATTGATCTATGAGACTATTTTTATACTAGTGTCATGCTGTTTTGGTTATTATAGGCTTGTGATATTACTTGAGGTCAGGTAATGGGATGCCTCCAGCTTTATTCTTTGGCCTAAAGTTGCTTTGGCTACTTGAGCTCTTTTTGGATTCCATATACATTTTAAGATTTTTTTTTTTTTCCTAATTCCATGAAGAATGGCATTGGTATCTTGATGGGGATTGCATTGAATCTGTAGATTGCTTTAGGTGGTATGGTCACCTTAACAATATTAATTATTCTGATCCATGAGCATGAAATGTTTCTCCATTTGTTTGTGTCATCTGCAATTTATTTCATCAGCATCCTGTAGTTCTCCTTGTTGAGATCTTTTACTTCCTTGTTTAAATATATTCTTAGGTATTTTATTATTTTTGTAGCTGTTGTAAATGAGATTGTCTTCTTAACTTGGTTCTTGTTTTGTTATTGGTGTATAGAAATACAGATTTAAGAATATTGATTTCATATCCTGAAACTTTACCATATTTATCAAATCTAAGAGTTTTTAAAGGAGTTGTTAGGGTTTTCTAGGTACAAGAGTATATCATCTGTGAACAGAGATAATTCAACTTCCTCTTTTCCAATTTGGATGCCTTTTATTTCTTTCTCTTGCCTGACTGCTCTGGTTAGGATTTTCAGCACTATGTTAAATAAGAGTGGTAAAAGTAGACATATTTGTCTTGTTACAGTTCTTAGGAGCATTGCTTTCAACTTTTCCCCATTCAATATGATGTTGGCTATAGGTTTGTCGTATATGGTCTTTATTATTTTGATTTATGTTCCCTCTATGCCTAGTCTGCTGAGGGTTTTTATCATGAAAGAATGTTGAATTTCGTCATTTTTTTTTGTATGTATAGAGATGATTCTCTATACATGCAACAGTTCTAATTCTTCTATTTATGTGATGAATCATATGTATTGATTTGCAAAGGTTGAAACATCCTTGCATTTCCGGCATAAAACAAAACTGATAAACCTCTTCCCTCTCCAAAGAAAGGAGAGGGAAGATCCAGACACAATCAGAAGAAATGAAAGAGGAGACATGACAACTGATACCACAACTGATACTACAAAAGATCATGAGAGACTACTATAAACAACTCTACACACACAAGCTAGAAAACCTAGAGGGGAGCTGGATGCATTCCTGGAAACATGCAACTTCCCAAGATTGAGCTGGGAAGAAATGGAAATCTTGAATAACTAATAATAAGTAGTGAGATTGAATCAGCAAAAAGAAAATCTCCCAATCACCCCTGCCCCCAAAAAATCCCAGAACCAGATGGATTGACAGCCAAATTCTACCAAACCTATAAAGAAGAACTGGTACCCATCTTCCTAAAAACTATTCCAAAAAAACTGAAGAGGAAAGAATCCTACCTAACTCATTCCGTGAAGCCAGTATCATTCAGATAACAAAGCCAGATAAGGACAAAGCAACAAAAGAAAACTATAGCCCCAAATCCCTGATGTATATAGATACAGAGCTTCTCAACAAAATACTAGCAAACTAGATCCAACAGCACATCAAAAAGGTAATACACTACGATCAAGTGAGTTTATTTTATGTTTCTCTATTTAAAAGCTTCCTTGTGATTCTGATCCATAGTAGGGGAAAACTGTTCATTCCCCTTTCCATGAAGGCTTCAGGGCTGGAGGAGGAGAAAAAAGATAAACGAATCCAAGTTTGCTGAGGGCCTCCTATGAGCGGGCTACTATACTGAGCACATTCCAGTTCTCATTTAGGACTTCACTAGGATAAATCATGAATTATGATCTGCGATTTTCTTAATTCTTAAAAAAGAATTGTCTACATTTTAAATTAATTTTCTTTGTCCAGCCTTTTTCAGAAATATTTTTGAAATTCGTTTGTTGGATTATTTTGATATTCGTTTTCCTAATGATGCTTCTCAATTTTATTTAGAAATGAGATATCGGAGTGAATACAGTGTTGTTAATTAGTGCTTATGAGTATACTGTTGAAGTTGAGGTTGAGGACCTTTCACATTACCAAATAGAAGTTGTATGTCTAATGATGAGGTGTTGGGATTTGAAGAAAACACCTTGGGCCTGCATCCTGGGAAGCCATGTGAATTTAGGCAAGTAATTTAATTTTTCTAAGCCTCAGCTTATTTTTTCTGTGAAATGGAGATGTCTTACTTTGAGTTTTCTCAGAAGCTGACTTTGACACGGGAATTTGAGTGCAAATACTTTATTTGAAAAGTAGCAGGCCGGGCTCGCTGGTTCACGCCTGTAATCCCAGCACTTTGGGAGGCCGAGGCGGGCGGATCACGAGGTCAGGAGATCGAGACCATCCTGGGTAACACGGTGAAACCCTGTCTCTACTAAAAATACAAAAAATTAGCCGGATGTGGTGGCGGGCGCCTGTAGTCCCAGCTTCTCCGGAAGCTGAGGCAGGAGAATGGCGTGAACCCGGGAGGCGCAGTTTACAGTGAGCGGAGATCGCACCAGGCACTCCAGCCTGGGCGACAGAGTGAGACTCTGTCAAAAAAAAAAAAAAAAAAGTAGCAGAAAAAAATACCAGTAGGAATGAGTGAAAGTGAGACAAAAAAAGAAAGGTAGCCAACAAAATGTGTTTTAGTGGGCATTTGACATATGAGCCCTGGAACTTAATCCACTGGGGGAATTTTGTGAGTCAGTACAGTAATAGAGTTACCTCGCAGAGGTAAAGGCAGAAGAGGGGAATACCAACTCTTCTCAGTCTTTGGAAGAAGTCTGCAGACCACACAAGCTAGTACTGTGGGATTCAGCAGCCAGAGAAAGTTCCTGGGTAAGGGTTAAAGTTGCGGGCAATTGTAATTTGGACAGTGTATACTGAAGTGGTAAAGGCAAGGGAATGCAGTTGGGACACCAATAACCCTTATTTCATAGGGTTAGTGGGAAAACAGAAAGAAGCAATGAATAGCAAACACTTAAAACATGGTGACTACTTAATGCATCCATCCCTCAACCTGACTGCTTATAAAGCTTCAGTACTCATTTTCTTAAATATATAGTGCCCATTTTAATATACTCATTAACCCTAATTTAAATATCTTTACAATAAATAATTTAAAATATAATATTTAAAAAGCAAGCAATAAGACTATTATCGTAATTATCGTCTATTTCTGGTGGCATATTAAAGTGGCAATATAGTTAGGAAAATTGCTACATCTTTTTGTTTTCGGTTCTTCCTAAGCCCTGGCTGTTTAGGAAAATTAAAAATAAAATATGCCATGTTTTTGCTACTCTCATACAGCAAAGTCAATATAGCAGCAGAAGAATAAGCTGTGTTCCATTCTATTTCATATATCAACAAAATTGCCCCCTGAGTTCAGCTATGCTATTATTCGAGATAGTTGATGACATATGGGCTGACAGAATACAGCTGAATTCCCAGGTTACAGTTCAGTTTTTGGCAAATCATAGTTTGATTTGTAAGGAGAAGTAAAATGATATGAAAGGTATTGATAGGAATACCTAGCAACAAGACACTATTTTCACTGTCCATCTTGGGCTATCAAGAGTTTCAAAAGCTATTATTTGATCTTTTATTGCTTGGCAAAGCTCTAAAACCAAAGAATAGCAGTGTTTCTTTCAGTCCATTAATAAGACATATAACACCTGAAGGCCAAGCTGCTGGGAGACAGTGTGGATTTTATGACATGGCTATCTCGTTTATTATTATTATGATTATTGGTATTATTGGCAGCAGTCTTGCTTTACATGCCCAAAATATGGAAGCCATTTATCTGGTCTATGTACAAGCTAAGTGAAGGTTTCAACAGAGCTTTAAGAAAGCTTCTATATTAACTGTTTTCTGTATCTAAGCAGTGAGACTAATTTTGAAAGCTCTCAGATCTCTGCATCATCTTCTCCTAGGAGTAAGGTTTCCTAGTACACATTTCTAGGGATGGAATTGAATTTCTTTAATCCATATGAGAATTTTTGCTATTTCTATTCCACCCTTTTTTTGCTTCCCCACTGAACCTTGTCAAAGGAAATTGGTAATAGTATTAAGTATTTGTTGGGCATCAGTGGATATCTGTTCATGTTTGCAGGAAAGAGGAAGAACAAAGTACAGGAAATTAGTTTTCTTCAGTCTGATCTTTCTGGGAAGTCAATTAAAAACACTAAGGTGGAACTAGGCAGGTGTTTATCCCCATTCAAAGGCCAAGTCATATAATATTCTGGAAACAACTTCAACATGAAAGCAGCTAGCTATGGGCATAAGGTTGGGTTTAAAATGCTTGCAACGTCTTTGTAAAGATAGCTGTTATATTTAGTCACATGAATCCTGAATGAAATTAAGGCATTTAAGAAAGTTCAGAAAAGTGTTTGAAGATGGATCTTTTATGTTCCTAAGATGAGCATGGGAAAAGACAAAGTATTTTATTAACAAAGGCCACATGTACAAATTTGATGATAATATGAAAAAAACACCTCCTGTTTTATATCATTAAACAGATGTTCTAAATAAGTTGTTACTATGCATTTTTAAATGGACATAAATCTTAAAAATAAATATACAGTTGATTTTAGTTTATTTTTAATGAAAATAACTGCCCATTAAGATCAGATTTGAATGTCCAAAGACAAATCTTTTGAGTACTTAGCCTCAGGTTAACGTACGATGTGTACTTGTTTTCATCTATATTTAATCCAGAGCCTCAGCTTCTTTCTCCTCATCTCATTTACTTGTGCAATACAAATCTAGAGAGCTTCACCTATGTATGATGTATTAGGGGTTGCAGGTATAAAAAGCATCAGCAAGTACAGTTATGGTCTTTAATCTGTCAATTTTTAAGTAACGAAGTAACATAATGAAATTTGTTTCACAGTTATAACTCTCATGATCAAGTATACTGTGGATGGTAGCTGGGAGTAAAGGGGCTTTACTCCCTTTACAGTAGCCAAAAGGAGGTTCTAAAGTCCTTCTAGGGACTTGTAAAGTCTACAGCTGAATTTATCACTTGAATTTGGGTAATATAGGTGAAAATAGAGAAGCATGAGCGGATTTAAATACTTTGCTCTATAATCAATAGAATTTGGTGGCTTACTTACTTGTTTAATGCGAAAGATAAGTCATTTATGTTTCCATTTCTCCAGTGTGAACAGGAAATTGTACATCACAGAGATGATAAAATTCCCTTTTGTAGACACTTCAGAGGAAAAGTAATAGGGCATCATATTCAAATCTTAGTGCTTCTTGCGTCATGATAGGTATCAAGTAACATTATTCATGAGATCCTTGAGATCAGTGGTTATCGTTGTCTTTGTGAATAGTTTTGCCAATAATAATTAACATAACTTAGGGCTTTATGTTAATTTGTAACATGCTTTAATGTATGTTATCTCACCTGACATATGCTTCGTAGTCACACAAATATGCTCACTCCTCTCTCACACGTTATATTGTTCAAGCTGTTCTTTTTGCTGGGAATATCTCTACTGTTTTCTTTTGTTTAATCTACTTATCTGTAAGTCTTGGCTTAAATACCACTTTCTCATGAACACTTTTCATTTTCTTCCAATCTCAATTATGTCCATGTATACCCCACATATAGGTTAGTATAAAAGTAATTGCATTTTTTTTTTTTTTGGCCATTACTTTTAATTCCCTTAAAACTCCCACCATTGCTTGTAATTATATGTTTATATATGCGATGCTACTGTTAATGGCCTTGCTATTTACTCTGTGAGATTCATGAGGTGAGGGCTTAACTGTTTCGTTCACCACTGTATCACCAGGCTTGATCACAATGTCTGGCTGGTAGTAAAAGGTAAATTAGTTTAAAAAGAAAAAAAAAAAAAGAGAGAAGAATGAAAGCAAATAATCATTAAAATATTTACCTTTGAATACAGAAGACATACTTTACTTCTTTCACTATGTTTGACTTTAGTTGCACTGAAGGCTTTGTAAGTGTTATTATTGTGAATATTAGATGGTAGGTGGATTTTTCTTGGTCCACTAGAGCCTGAATCCCTGTGGCATTTATTCATGTTCCACTCATCTTTGCACCTTCATCCCCTTAATCAAGGACCTAGAATGGAGTAGGTACACTGTTTTTCTGACTGAGTCGTTGAGACCCATAAGGAGACTTTACCAATAATTCAAGTGAAAGATTATGATGACCTGAACTAAGGTAGTAGCTGTATGGACAGAAATAAATTAGAGACACAGATTCTATAGAAGCATAAGCAATTGGACTGAACAACTTGCCAACTTATTAAACACAGCAAATGAAAGAATAAAATAATGAAATTTTAAATGTAAGGATGGAAGCTTTGGGAGGATGATGTCACGTTTTATTAGGGTGAATCATGTAAAATTCCAGTTTTTGTGATGCAAAAACAATTGGTATTGGCAATTTTATATGGTTCAACAGATACATCTGGCTTTTGAGATGTTGACTTTGAGATACTGGTAGTATCTTCAACATTCATTCCATATTCAAGTAGAAAATTCCCCAGGATATTGGAAATACTCAGAATTTCGACTAAATTTATCAGTTTGGAAGTCATTTGAAATGTGGTTATAGTGGTATAGGGAGAAAAAAAGAGAATCAAGAGAAAAATCTTCAGTAACATACGCATTGCTGAACATTTAAGTCACTTCTACTTTTTTTTCCACTTATGAACAATGTTCTAAACTTATATGTATATTTGAACAAACTTGAAAATTTTGCACTTGCCCTCTTTTATTTATCATAAATTCTTAAAAGAGGCATTTCTGGATTAAACAAAGCAAGAACTGAACATGTTTAAACATATTAGCTATTTCCCTTCAGAAAAGTCATTCTAACTTTTACTCCTTGGACACAGGCTTTCTCCATAAGAAACTACATAGACTAATGGAGAATACATAAACTATAGAAAGTCTATAAACTTATATTTCATTTTCCTTGACAAAAATATTCTTTAAAATAGGGTATCTCAAACTTTTAGGTCTCAGTACCCCTTTATACTTGTAATAATTACTAAGAATCCCAAGGAACTTGTGTTTATATGGGTTATACCTATTGATATTTATCACATTTGAAATTCAAATTGAGAAATTTAAAAATATTTATTTTCCATATCAATATTAAATGCCTTATATGATACATAAATAATATATTTTATTTAAAAAATTCCAAAGATAACTAAATTTAGTGAAGTTGTTTTAAATCTATGGAATTTGAGAATTCAGAATGAGTTTTACATATTTGGAAATCTCTGACTGAGATTTCTCAATGAATCATTGATGTCCATAAGGAGACTTTACCAATAATTCAAGTGAAAGATTATGATGACCTGAATTAGGGTAGTAAGTTGTATAGACTGAAATAAAATAGACTCAGTTTCTACAGAAATATAAGTAATAGGACTGAACAACTTGTCAACTTATTATATACAGTAAAGGAAAGAATTAAAGAATAAATTTGCAAATGTAAGGATAGAAGCTTTGGGAGGATGTAAACAAAATTGTGTATTAAAACACAAACACAGGCCGGGTGCGGTGGCTCATGCCTGTAATCCCAGCACTTTGGAAGGCCGAGGCTGCTGGATCACGAGGTCAGGAGTTGGAGACCAGCCTGGCCAGTGGGGTGAAACCCTGTCTCTACCAAAAATTAGCCGGGAGCGGCGGCGGGCGCCTGAAATCCCAGCTACTCCGGAGGCTGGCAGGAGAATCACTTGAAGCCAGGCGACAGAGGTTGCAGTGAGCCGAGATCGCTACACAGCACTCCAGCCTGGGCAACAGAGCAAGACTCTGTCTAAAAAAAAAAAAAAAAAAAAAAAAAAAAAAAAAAAAAGCACAAATACAGAATGTAGCTGAATCCTCGTGACTGCTTCTACATCCAATCTGCTTTAATATGCTGTTTTGGTTGAGTGGACAAAGAAAAACTAGCTTCATACAGATGTGTAATTGGAAGAGGGATAAGTTTTTTTAACAGCCTTTCCAGGTCATGAGTTGCTTAACGACGGGAATACTTTCTCAGAAATGCGCCATTCAGCGATTTAATACTTGTGCAAATGTTATAGGTACTCACACAAAGTTAGATGGTTTAGCTTACTACACACCTAGACTATATGGCATAGCCTATGCTCCTAGGGCTACAAACCTGTACAGCCTGTACTGTACTAAATACTGTAGGGAGTTGTAACACAATGGTATTTGTGTATCTAAACATAGAAAATGCTCAGCAAAAATATGGTATAAAAGATAAAAAATGGTACACCTGTATAGGGAACTTACCATGAATGAAGCTTGCAGGACAGTAAGTTGCTCTGAATGAGTCAGTGAGAGATTAGTGAATGAATGTGAAAGCTTGGGACATTACTGTAGACTTTATAAACAGTGTACACTTAGGCTGAAGACACCTTTGCAAAAATTTTAACAGTGAGAAAATTTTATCAGTGAAGAAGATCTGATCTGACCAATCCCCTTCTTGCTTTTGGTCTTCAGTCTGCCCTTAATGATTCCTAGGCCTGAGCCAAGCTAACTTTGGGAGACATTTAGTTTATAGTTTAAGTGATAGTCACCCTTCTCTAAAATTCAACCATCTTCGAAAGCTAATGAGAGACCACCACGCTAAGAGGATAGAATAACCTGAATTCTGCTAAGGTATACACAATAAAGGATTGCCAGCCACTGTTCCAGAGGTTACAAGATATTCAACTTCTCCAAATACTCCTGCAGATAACATCACTATTGTAGAACCTAAGATTGGCCTTTCGCAGGGTTTTTGCATGCCTGAAGACCAATGGCTCCACCTAGACCTGCCAACCTCTCCTGTGGCCACACTCGGAAGTGACTCAGTGCACATGAGGACCATTTCCCATTCTGTATGGTTACAACCCCCAAAAATCAGCAGCAAGCACCCATTGCCTAGCCATGCTCACCCCTTCCCCCAAACTATCTTTGAAAAACCTTAGCCCTCAAATTATTGGGGAGGCTGATTTTAGTAATAATAAAACTCTGGTCTTCCATTTAGCAGACCCTAGATATGTAAAATTCTTCTTCTATTGCAACTCCACAGCCTTGACAAATTGGCTGTATCTGGGCAACGAGCAAGAAGAGCCATTGAGCAGTTACAGAGCTGCACTAAATTCATAAAATAATAGTTTGTTTTCCAATAATAAATTAACTTAGCTTACTACATTTTTCATTTATAAACATTTTTATGTTTTTAACTTTTGACTCTTATAATAGCACTTTGCTTAAAACAAACACATTGAACAGCTGTACAAAAATATTTTCTTTATTTATTTTCTTATTGTATAAGATGTTTTTCTATTAAACACACACAATAACTTAGGCCTACACAGGGTCAAAATGATTAATATCACTGCCTTCCACCTCTGCATCTTGTCCCATGGAAAGGTCTTCAGGGGCAATAGCATTCATGGACCTCTCATCTCCCGTGCCTTGTTCTGGATACCTCCTGAAGACCTGCCTGAGACACTTCCAGAGGAATAGGTTTGTTTACAGCAGCATCACCACAAATATGTAAATAATCCCTTACCCTATCACATTATAATAGCTACAATATCACTAGGCAATATAAATTTTGCAACTCTATTATAATCTTATGAGACCATTCTGGTATGTGGTCCATCACAAATGTGGTTGTTATGCAGCACATAAGTGTAATTGAGAATATTCTTCTCTGATACTGCACTAAAACTTGACCAATATTAGTTTCTAAAAGATTAATGTGAAATTTGATAACATACCAATGAGCTTTTTACACTCTATTACGTTAAAATCCATTGTCTAACTAGCACTTTTAATCAGTTATTTATTCTTACATGCTTTTGTAACTGTGTACATTTGGAAAAAAATATCAGTTCAGTGAGTTATGAATATTTTCCAAATGATGATATGTTCCATTATACATCAAATAATCATATTATTCAATATCACTACTGACCTCATCAGAAAAGTTATTAAGTATTGGGGAACTGTCAAGTTCATAGGAACAGACACAAGTTTTCTAACAATTTAAATTTTCACTTGTAAGCTGAAATTTTATCATGGCCAATAAATACTCTCAGTTGTTTTTTTTTTTTTTTGAAGGATAAGATGCCTTCCAAATATCTAAGTATGAATAACCTGAGTTTGTCTGTCATTCATTGTTTCAATAAAAATAGTGTTCCATTAAAAAGCAGCACGATCAGCTCGCAACTTAAATGATTACAAGTGCTCCTCCTGGAGGCAGCCATTGTACTTCAGGGTATAGAAGTGTTTTATTTGTACTTTCCATTTCATTATACAAAATATATTCAAAAGATGTTTACTCAATGGTTGATTAATGAAAAGCATACTGTTTACTGTTTCATCAAGGACATCAAGGGCATTCTTAAATGAAAATGACTTTTTTTTTTTTTCTGTGAGAGTATGGCAGGAAAAATTGTAGTGACTACTGTCACAGTTTGGTGCCTAAACAATGGCCTAGCTGCAAGTTTCTCTCCCCATTCTGATCCTACAGATAAGGTGCCTTAGCCAAATAATCCTTATCAAATCAAATGAATGTAATTCCGGCTTATCTTGAGTGGTAACTTTCAGATCCCTGCCAAACTACAGAATTATTTAAATAAGACAATGGCATCTTCCCTTGGGAATCAGGAGTGCCCCACCTTCTTGATACTACCAAAGTCTGCCCCCCCCAACAACCCTTTATTTGTTCACTCTCTTCCCAAGTGTTACCCTCATGTGGCCCTAACATGGTGTGGTGTGCTCCTACCCCAGGCTGTGAGTATGTGTGACTAATATACTGTGGTCGATCTCATCTGTTCAATGTTGGGTGTTGTATGTTTGGTCATCTCCATAACCTTAGGATGAGAATTGCTCCCTCATCCAACTGAAGAGGGGGTGATATTTCATCACCATTGGCATTTGTTGTCAATAGTTCAGATAGGAAAACTATGATTGGTTGGTACTGATTCTGTATGAATACAGGTAAAACAGCAAATAAAGCCAAGTCTGTAGATTTTGCAAGACAAAAGTACAACTCTGCAGCTATTAACTCAGCTGCCATGTTTACAGCTAAATCTTTAATGTGACAAGTTATTGTGTCACTGGAAAGTGTCAGTGTCATGATTGACTTTACTAACTTCTCACCAGTAGGTATTAACAATGTCAACCATATAAGGCTTTATTAGTCTCTCAGCTATTGTATGTGCTTCTCCAGCCGATGCAATATATAAGTTATTCTGTAAGATGCGTCATTGGCTTCTTCATTTTGAGTTGAAAAGCTGTAATAATTTTGAATTTTAAAATAGCTCAACACATTTGCATTTAAACTGTCCAACTCTTTATATTAATAACCCCAAATGATTTGTCTCAAAATGATACCACAATGTAACTGGCAATATGATACTATATGAAAATGTTCTATTGAATAAGATAAATCAGTGGTAAATCAGTAGTACATATAATCCCTAAGGGGAAGATAGCTTTTGTCAAATAATTTTTATTTCTTATTTATAGTGTTATCCAATTTCTTTAGAGTAGATTCCTCCCTTCCATTAATCATGAAATTCTAAATCATCTTTTTCAGTATCTTGAGAAATAGACATTGCAGTGAAGCATAGGAAAGCAGGTCTTTTGATTTATCCATTTTAAGCCAAGAATGCATCCTTAAATACAAGAAAAAATAGTATAAGTCAATTATATTTACTTTAGAATAACATTACTTAACTAAAATAATAGTATTAGGGAAATTTTTAAAAGTTAGAAAAATTTTCAAAAAATTAAAATGTCAATACCAAACAAGAACACAATGTACAATTATTTTGTTTTGGGCTTCTACAGAAATATAAGGAAATTTCAGGATTTCAAAATAATTATATTTTGGACAATAATGAAGTAAAAGATTATAAAAGATGTAAAAGAGATAGCTTAAAAGGGCACATTAGAAATACTGAGATAAATGTAAATTGATATCTCAAAATGCATATATATACATACATTCTAAAGCTATTATCTTAGAGAATTCTACAAGTTGCTGAATATAAAGTCACACATTCCATTAGTTAGTAGAAAAATAATGTCACCATGTGTCATTTACCCTTTAAAAAACTCCACTGTACACTCATGAGAGAATGAGAGTAAAAGATAAATAGACAGTAACGTTTGGTATTAGTATGAAACTGCTGTTAATCTTCCTGGTCTCCCAAAGGTCCATAGCATACACTTTAAGAATCACTGATTTAGAATACCTGTATTTTAAAGACCCCTAATTTGCTGTTGACTTGCTCAGCCAATAACTTTACTACTCGTTCTTCTATTTTATTTTTATCTAACATATGAAAAGCCTTTACAAATATTTAAGAAAATAAATGAATACCACCCCCTAAAAGAACTGGCAAAGCATAAGAAGTGGCAATTAACATATGACGATATGCCAATTGTCCTCAAAATATATGAAAAGATACACAACTTCACCAGTAATCAAAGAAATATAAGTTAAGATGAAAATACTTATTTCTTATAAAATATCTGAAAAAAAGTAACACACTGATAAGATCAGGCATGACAAGGGTATGGGGGAATCTGCGCATTCTCAAATTAAATTAGAAAAGCAAATAAAAATTGGTACAATTCGTATATTCTTAAATTTAATCCTGTAACTATAAATTGGTACCATCTTTCTGAAGAAAAACTTGGCAACGTCTTCCACTTCTGGGAATTTATACTAATGAAGAAAGTGGATGAGAATTTAAAGATGAATGTAATGTGTTTTTATATGTGTATGTGTATATATAAATATGTATTTGTATTTAACTGACATCGTTTCTATAATAGTAAAGAAATTCAGAACAACCAGAATATATATCAATAGGGATTGGTTATAGAAATTTTGGTGCCTCCACACAATGGAATACTATTCAGCCATTAAAGAGAATGAAATAAATCTTTATCATTGTTAGAAATGGAAGCCCAAGATACTTTAAGTAATTAAACATAAACAACGTGCTATAAAAGTGTATAAATATATGTTCCTATTTAAAAATTAATATAGATGTGAAAATTCATAGACAAGAGGTATGCACCACAATGCTAAAGATTGTATTTACAGTTAGTGAAATTGCTGGTGTTTTGCATTTAGTTTGTAAGGCAATATTTCTCAGTAGCATGTGTGTAGGGGAAAGCTTTTTTCCCCTCAGGGGACATATGGCAATAGTGAGGACATTTTTGATTGTCACAATTGAGGAAGTGCTACTGGCTTCAGGCAGGGAAAATTCAGAGATGCGGCTAAACATTCTACAATTATCCAGGACAAAATGTCAATAGTGCCAAGGTTTTAAGGTAATTCAAGTTAGTTTTACAAATATCTCTGGGGCTGCTATACTGTGCAAGTCACAGAGAATACAGCAATAAACAAGAGATAGAGTGGTTTTCCACAGAAATAATATTTGCAATGCTTAAATCTTGCATTAGGACTCCTTTATAAATAAGTAAAAATCATAAAGTTATATTAATTTGAGGGTAAATAGGGTGAGTCCTTTAAAAAGTACTCTACCTTCGATCTTTTAATTCCACTCATTGGAATTTTTAAATATAATTACAAGAAATTTTCACAAAGATTCATGTGCGATTTCATTTCATGAATTATTATTTATAATGGTGGAAATTTGGAAATATGTGCAAAAGTAGTGGTGTGGTAAAATAAAGCATGAACATTCAGCTGATGGACTATTATGCAGCTTTTAAAATTCACATTAAAAAATACTGATATGAGAAATATTCATTGTATAAAGTTAAACATACCACTAATGTCTTGGTACTGCATGATCCTAATTATTAAAAATATACACGGGGAAAATACTAGCAGGAAATATGTCAAAAAGGGTTATGAGTGGCTCTCTCTATGGTGTTGTATTACGGGCAATTTAAAATATTTTTCTTTACAGTCTCAGTGCTTTCTAAATCAGCTAAAGTGAAAATGTTATTTTTATAATTAGGAAAAAAGACATACCATATTGATTACTATGTGTAGTGCCTTATACTCATACAGAAGGAAAAGGAAGTGCAATTTTTCTACCCTTGAGAAGCTTATATATAAAGTTGGAGAGATGAGTCATACATTCACGGAAAGTTTACAATTAATAAAAATAAATACAACAGTTAAAAGAAAAGATAGAAACAAAAGTGTTTTGACTATCTGCTAGTCTGGCACTGTGCCAGATGCATTCACCAACATCATATTTCATGATGCCACCAGTCCTGTGAGGCTGGTAATGTTATCCCCATCTTAGTGATGAGAAAATTGAAGCTCACTGAGATTAAGTGTCTTGGCATAGGCCATTCACAGATATTAAGTGCTAGTGCAAGGATTCAACCCCAGGTCTGAGTCATTTTTATAAAAAATGATTGTTTCCACTTTGTGTGCTCTTTCATTCTGGAGGTACAAGAAAAGATTACCATAATCATTAACCTAAGCGTTTCGATGGGAGCCATGAAAACTCACTCATTTTTCTCAAGAGATGTAGGTATAGGCACTCATCAAAGAAGCTGAGAAGTATGTTTTAATTTCTTCAAGAAATAGTTCAGCGGAAGTCTTATATGTTTAGTATGTTATGAGTACAAGATTTTTATGTCTCTGAGACTCTTGTTTTAAAAGTCATAACATGTATCTCTGCATAGTCATACATTGCTTTGGCAGAAGGGGAGTTCTTAAACAGCCAAGGTGAAGCAGTGACATGTGATTAATGACTGCAAGCCGGATTACTTCTCATCTTCCTCCGTCCTCCGTATCTACAAGTGATACAACTTGGCAGACAGTCAGAAAATAAATGTTTTAATAAATCCTGCTTTCATTTGTAACAGATCTCTGCTTGAAAAGGAGTGGGCAGTCCTGTGTCCTACCTTCCTTCCTTTCTTTTGTCTATATTACAGGGTCTTGGTCTCCATTTTCTCTGAAACGGCAGGATTTGTTCAAAATAATGGCTCTCACTTAGATAGGAGAGTTAGATCTATCACTCTTCCCCAAAAGCACCGCTAAACTTAATTCTCTGTCTCTATTAAACAAAATATCACCCTTGTGTGTGTTACTGAAAAATGTCTGCAAGTAGCTGAAGATTTAATTATTTCTTCAAACCCCTCCATTACAAGAAATTTAGAATTTCTTCTGTTTTTTTAACTTAGATCTTTAACTGTGCAAAAGGATTTGGGAGTAAAGAAGAGGGGAAAACATGTGGGGTGTGTTTTTTTTTTAAAAGACATTAAAATATTTTTTTCACTGTAACTTTTATACATTAAAATACAAGTTTATGATCAGTAGTCTTATTATTTTAAGGACTTTCTTCATTTCTTTTTTAATGTGATGTTAAATAACTTGGGAAGTAGAGAATTTCTTTACTACTAGAAACACTGAACTCTCACTTGGAATTTTGCCAACACATCTAGTATCTTGAAATTAAACATTAATTGATTTTCTTATTTTAGAATATTATTAATAATATCATCATTTGAATGTGTACCTTAAACACTGCAAAATCAGTACTATTTCCCTCACTTTCTAAATGAACACACTGAAGTTCAAAGAGTTTAAATAAATTATTCTGATTCACATAGTGGTAATTATTTGATTTGAAATTCTAACCTAGTGTACCTGAATACAGCTTCCATATTCTTCCATACACCACGCCCAGTTTTATGTCAAATACAACTGAAGCAAGTGAAAATATACTTAACATCACTAATCATTAGGGAAATGCAATTTAAAACCACAGTGAGATACCACTTCACACCCATTAGGATGACTATCATGAAATAAATAAAGAAATAAAATCCCAGAAAACTGAAAACAGCAAGTGTTGGCAGAGATGTGGAACAGTTGGAACCCTTTTGCATTGCTAGTGGAAATATGAAATGGTGCAGCCTCTGTAGAAAAGAGTATGGCAATTCCTCAAAAAGTTAAACATAGAATTACCATGTGATTCAGAAATTCTGCTTCTGGGTATATATTTAAAGTATTAAAAGCAGGCATTCAAACAGGTACTTGTCCATTGGTGTTCATAGCAGTGTTAATCACAATAGCTAAAAGATGGAAACAACCCAAATGTCCATCAACAGGTTAATGCATAAACAAAATGCGCTATATACACACAGTGGAATACTATTCAGCCTTGAAAGTTAACGGAAGTATGATACATACTTCAACGTGGATGAAAATTGGAACATTATACTAAGTGAAATAAGTCAGACACAAAAGGACAAATATATGATTCCATTTAAGTGAGGTACCAAAGATAGACAAATAAAATGATGAAATTTGGGTTTACAAGGCCATCTCTCTGACATATATTCAACATTGAGTTTTGGTATTGGCTGACAATAAAGTTATATTCAAAATATGAGACCATTGGCTGGGTGTAGTGGCTCATACCTGTATTCCTGGCATTTTGGGATGCCGAGATGGGTGGATTACTTGGGCCCAGAAGTTCAAAACCAGCTTAGGCAACATAGTGAGACTCTGTCTCTACAAAATATACAGAAAAAACAGCCAGCCATGATGATGCATACCTGTAGTCCAAGCTATTTGGGAGGCTGAGGTGAGAGGATCATCTGAGCCTGGGAGCTCCAGGCTTCAGTGAGCTGTGATTGCACCACTGCACACCTGAGTGACAGTGAGACTTTGTCCCCCCCCCCCAAAAAAAGGAAAACAAAATATGGAAGATAACAAGGAGTCTATGGAATGAGAATAAATGGACACATAGAAAGACAAGATAAAGCCATTAATATAACTTAATATCTCTAGTTACACATAACTGCCAAAATTTGAAAGATTATAGAATTTAATCCGGATTAAACTAACTAAGTTAACTGAAAAAAATTAAGTGAAACCACTGAGGATACAGAATTCAGTAAACAGAAACCAGGTGAAAAAAGTGAATATGAATGTGGATTTAAAGACCTTTACCTTACAGTGAATATAAAGAAGGACTAAACATGTCCATTTAAGTTTCAGATTTTCACTTTGTATGTATATGGCCCTTGGATTCGTTCATGGGCTCTAACTCTTAGATAATCATATCATTATCATGAATTACCATCCTCACTTCCCCAGAAATGGTAAATTTGCTTCCCTTGATGAGTAAGTATTTTATCAATCACAGAAAATTTTAAATTAAATTCAGAGATCATGAAATGTATGAAACCAACATCATTTATACTTTTAGTTAAGGGTCTGTAATAACCTTTTAAATTATAGGGACAGTTAAATCTATGTGGTATTTAATGAATTTGTGATGTTTAACAAAATGTGGTATATTAGGCCAGGCACAGTGGCTCATGCCTGTAATCCCAGCACTTTAGGAGGCCAAAGAGGGAGGATTACTTAAGGTCAAGAGTTCCAGACCAACCTGGCCAACATAGCAAGACCTTTTCTCTCTGAAAAACGTAAAAAAAAAAAAAAAAGAATATGGTATATAAAAGGATCTGAACATATATTAAAACTTGTAATGGGTTCTGGAATTGTGCTTTTAAGCTAAAAATATGCCTGAAAATTTTACTAAGTTTGTGAAAACAAGAAAATTTGAGATATAATCTATTTTAAAGTTTTTGATATTTGCAAGACTATTTTAAATGCAAAACAGGATTTTTCTTGTTAGGACTTTGAATTTGAGTTTTCAGAGAGTTTTTTAAATGCTTAAAAAAACAAACATGTTAAATATCTAAGTATAGTCCAACATATTTTAGAAAATGTAATTTACCAAACTTGTCAATGGGATTATTCAAAGTAATTTAGTCTATTCAACTTGAATTAATTGAACATTCATCAAAGAAAAAGAGAAAATAATTCTTGTTTATTGATTTTGATAAATAGAGTAAGATTTGTTAGTTAAAAGCTTAAGAGAAGCTAGTTTCCTTTATAATTACGACTTCAATAAAGTTATATTAATTAAAAAATTCAGTAATTGGGCATAATCCTTTCAAAGCACAAAAGCTCTTTCAAGACATATAATAGCTCACACTGATGACCTTGACATGAAAAGCTATACTACAGCAAAGATCCTCAGCTCCAGTGGACATACCTTTGATTTGGAATATAGTAAATCATTCATTAAAAAACTGCTAGAGTATACAAATCATTTGCATTAGAGAGTGGAGCAGTTTTCAGGTTATTCCTATAATAGTATCAACCTTCCTTGCTTTACTGCACGCTTTCTTCAGTGGGAGTTATTTTTAAATTGCCAAGCACTGAAGTATGTGGCAATCATATAGTAAGATCCCCTGCTTAGGAGCATCCTCAGGGAATGCTGACTGATTAGGAGAGGGAGAAGATTATGGAGTGGTAAAATAAAACACAAGGTTCACCAGGATATCTCGTTATTTTTTATTTCTACTGTGGAATGACATTACTTGCTAGACATATTTGTATAAATATTCCTTTGTTCCTGCATCTGCCCATAAAGCTTCCAGGGATTAGGACCTAACATATCAAATTTTAAGATATAAAGATTTTAGATAAAAATTTTGATGATTTTGGTTGTGCATAAGTCAATAGAAGTCAATTAGTGAACACAAACTCTGTCCACCTTTCCACCCTCAAGTATTAATCCTTTAAGAAGATTTTTTGTAGAGATGGAATGAAGAGAAAACACAGAATAGGCTCTGTGTGTAACCGTAGGCAGTACTGTACTGGTGTGCTGTTATTTAAAAAAAAAAAAATCCCTGATCTGTAGCATTTACCTATTTCTCTGGTATGAATATTCACCATGGCTGATTTCAAGCTCTAAAATGAGCTCACTGAGGGACAACTCTAGCATAACACTGCCTCTAACTCTTCCATTTCTATTCCTTTGTTTTAGCAGCTGATCATGGCTGGAAATAAACCAACAAACAAACATGTAATCATGTTGAAATATTTTACTTTACAGCTCATGACCATGAATCACAAATGGGCCCTTTATCTGCCAGATCTTTCACCATTTTAGAAATAAAATATTACGTTGAAAATAAAATTTTCACTATTTTGTACTTTCTTTCTCCTGAAACTCCAAATACTGCTTCACCCATTTTTACTCTGAGCTGATGGCCTTGCTCTCTGCTTCACTAAGAAAAATGAAGCAATCAGATGGGCTCTGCAGAATTCTTCCCCCAAGGGACTCACCTGCAAACATCTGCACTCTTCCTCTACCTCCCTGTCTGCTCCTGTCTAAAGTCAATTTCTCCATTTGTGGGTCAGAATCCATTCTGTTTTACTCAAGGCATCACTCCTGTATTTCTCCTCACTCGCCTCTAAAGCATCCATTTCTTGTTTTCTACTAGAGCAATGTCATCAGTTTAAATGTTACAATTGCTATCATTTTTTTAAAGCTTCTCTCAGCCCAACCTCTCCATGAACTGCTGCACTTTCTCTGCTCCCTTTTGTAGAATAACTCTTGAAAGAGTTGTTTTTAACTTGTGTTTTTTATTCCTCTCCTGCCACTCTCAAGCACACTCCAGTCTGACTTTCCCCACCATTCCACCAAAGGCGTTCTTGTCAAAGATGCGGTAGTGCCCCACTCATTCCCTTCAGATCTTAACCATTCCACTGTGCTCCAGCTCAGCTTGAAAACTACTGGGATCAGTATCTCTGCCTGAGAGCTCTTTCTAGATTCTCAGAAAGTCACATTCATGCAAGGAAAGAGCTGTAAATATCACGGAATTAACACCACCCACACCTTTCCCCAGCAGTGTCAACTCAATTCGTCAATATAAAATACCACCACTCCCTTGCTCTTTGTGTGGAACAATTCTGAACTGTGTTTTATGCCATTTCTTTTCTTTCTTTTTTTTTTTGTACTTTATGTTCTAGGGTACATGTGCACAACGTGCAGGTTTGTTACATATGTATACATGTGCCATGTTAGTGTGCTGCACCCATTAACTCGATCATTTACATTA
>NW_012110286.1:1104542-1119820 GCF_000951045.1 Mandrillus leucophaeus | reverse complement strand
TAATGAGATCCCATTTGTCAATTTTGGCTTTTGTTGCCATTGCTTTTGGTGTTTTAGACATGAAGTCCTTACCCATGCCTATGTCCTGAATGGTTTTGCCTAGGTTTTCTTCTAGGGTTTTTATGGTTTTTCGGTCTAAAATTTAAGTCTCTAATCCATCTTGAATTAATTTTGGTATAAGGTGTAAGGAAGGGATCCAGTTTCAGCTTTCTGCTTATGGCTAGCCAGTTTTCCCAGCAGCATTTATTAAATAGGGAACCCTTTCCCCATTTCTTGTTTTTGTCAGGTTTGTCAAAGATCAGATGGTTGTAGATGTGAGGTATTATTTCTGAGGGCTCTGTTCTGTTCCATTGGTCTATATCTCTGTTTTGGTACCAGTACCATGCTGTTTTGATTACAGTTCTTAGAGTCTTGTAGGAATAAGCTCCAGTTGTCAACTATGGCTTAATGACATACACTTATGGACTGCCTTCCTTGTATCATTTTTTGAATTTACTATTGCTGTTCCTATACCTCTCAAACAAGCTCCTTCCTCTCAAATTCTTGTTTAGGATCTGCTGCTATGGGAACCAAAATGAACTCAGTCGCCAGTGACCTCCACATCATTACATTGAATGATCAATTAGTTTGCTTTTTATTGGAGCTTTCAGTAGGATCTGACACATAGTTCTCTCCCCTCTCCTGGAAACATTTTCTATTCTTGATTCTAGATCAACACATCTTCAATTTTTTTTTTCCCCGAATCAGGGGTCAGTCCTTCTCAATCTCTTTTCTTAGTTATGCTTCTTTTCTGCACTTTTACATTTGAAGTGCTGCAAGTTAGTTAGTCCTCGGTGTCTTCCACTCTCTGTCAGTGACTCTTCTGGCTTTGTATACAACCTCTATGTTAATGACCTGTAAATTCATACCTCTAGCACAAGTTCCTCTTCTGATCTTCATATCATATCTCAAACTAAGTACTTAACATTTCCACCTTGATGTCCAATAGTCATCTGAAACTCAACATGTTCAGACTGAACTCCTTTTCTCTGTCTTCTCTCAAACCTGCTCTATTCACTATCTCATTTAACAGTAAAATCATCCGTCCAGCTGTCCATTCCAAAGAAACTTGGATTTATTCTTGATTCTTCTATTTTTCTTAACGAATCTTACATTTAGCTTGAAAACATATTCAGGATCCAAAATTTCTTAACACCTCTACTGCTCTCATGATTCAGGTCATCAACATTTCTCACCTGGATTACTTCAACAGCGTCTTAACAGGCCTTGTGGCTTCTATTCTTGGCCCTCGATAGTCTGCTGTCAATGTAGAAGCTGGAGAGATATTTCAAGAACATGTATCTTTTCATTTCACTCTTTTGCTTAAAACCATGTGTGATGTTTAATTTTATGTGTCAACTCGATTGGGCTAAGGGATACTCAGATAGGTGGTTAAACACTATTTCTGGGTGTCTGTGAGGGTCTTTTCAGAAGAAATTAGCATTTAAAGTAGTAGACTTATTAATGAAGACCTGCCCCTATCTATGTGGGTGGATATCATCCAGTCCACTGAGGGCCCAAGTAGAAGCAGCATGTGGAGAATGAGGACATCCATCGTTTTCTGCCCTCGGACCTTGATGGTCCTTGTTCTCAGGTCTCTGGGCATGGTTAGAGACATACATCATTGTTGTTCCACCACCCCCTGAGGTTCTTAGACCTTTGAACTATGATTAAATTACACCACCAACTTCCCTCATTTTCTAGCCTGCAGATAACAGATTGGGGGCCTTTCAGCCTCTATAATTGTATGAGCCAATTCTCATAATAAATAAATGTATAACATACTGGTTTAGTTTCCCTCCCTCAAGGACCCTGAGTAATACACCATGTAAAGCCTCTCTCATGTCATTTAAATCTCAAAAAAATCCTAGAAAATGAGGTGGTGTTATCCTCATCTTAAAGACATATAAAGTAAAGGAAAGTAGAGCAACATGCGTAAGATCACACAGTTAATAAATAGCATAGAATGGAATTTTGCCCAAGTTGTTTGGCTGGAATATGTGTTCCCAATTATTACATTATAAAGACTTCAAATACAAAATCAAGGACATTATCTATTAAATAAAGAAACAGACTTTCTCCAAAAAGTATTTAAATTTATTTGATATGATGTCCCAAGTACTTCAGGTTCCAGAAGTTTTTAATGTGACTCCAGATGTTTTAGCAATTTCTGCCAACAAATTAAACATTCAGCAAATATATATCAGTATACAGTAAAAATTAATGAGAGGCATCAAACTGAAATATAAATGAGACATTCATCTTCACATAATTTCAGATATGCCAGCAAAAATTCATTAAGCAGAAATGTCTAATACATAATTCTAATAATACCACACAGAAGTACTGTGAGAATCACTTGAGAAAGAGCAATCATGTTTCATAAATTTACAGGAAACAAGTTATTGTCATCATTGTTTGATACATAAAAATCTCAGTTTAATTTATTGTAGAACTTAAGAATTACAAATGTCACAATAATCATGAACTATGTGAGAATTTGGAATTCATGGCTTTACTTCCCTCAACTTACAGATTAATAAAAATAAATGTAAAGACATTCATTGACTTGCCCAAAATAAAACAACCGAAAATTAGCAGAGTCATGAGAATGTATTACTATAAATCTGCAGTTCAAGTATTTTTTCATTATTACATCAAGGAATTAAAAATCTAATTGGGTAAATTATAAAATATACCTATTCCATTCTTTGTAACACCAATTAAAGTAGTTTGTACACTGAATTACACATTTTTAGGAGATAGCAAGTGCAAGGACAATGCTTTATGGGTTTTACTGGGAAGTGATTATCTAAAAAATTGTGTGTTTGCCTTAACATACAAAAATTAATCAATATAATTCACTACCACATTAACTGAATAAAGGGGAAAAGCTACATGTTTATCTCAATAAGTGCAGAAAAAGCATTTAATAAAATTCAAGTATGATTAACAAACTCTCAACAAGCTGGTAATAGAAGAGAACTTTCTCAGTTTTACAAAGAAAATAACATATAACTAGAATTGTGCTTAATGGTGACATATCGAAAGTATAACTGTCATTTCTGGAACAAGGCAAGGAAGCTCACTGTTATTCAATATTGAATAGATTATTTTAGCCAATGCAGTAAAAAATAAAACAAACAAATAAAAAAAGACTGACAGTGTCAAGTCTTGATGAGAATGTAGCCTACTGGAAACATTATATATCACTGGTGAGAGAATAGAAAAGACACCCACTTTGGGAACCAATTTGTCAGCTGTGCTCTAAAGTTATCCATGCGTCTATATTGTGATCCACCAATTTTCTTCCTTCCTTCCTTCCTTCCTTCCTTCCTTCCTTCCTTCCTTCCTTCCTTCCTCTTTCTTTCTTTTCTTTCTTTCTTTCTTTCTTTCTTTCTTTCTTTCTTTCTTTCTTTCTTTCTTTCTTTCTTTCTTTCTTCTTTCTCTTCTTTCTTCTTTCCTTCTTTCTTTTATCTCAATCGACTCATGATAATTGTGCATACTTATGGGGTACAAGGTGATGTTTCAATACATATATACATTGTGTAATGATCACACAGGGGTAATGAGCATATCCATCACCTCAAGCATTTATTATTTCTTTATAGTCAGAACACTCAAAATCTTCTCTTCTAGGTAAGATGGCAGATAGGAAGCAGGACTAGCTTGCAGCTCCAACTCAGATGGATAGAGCAGCATGTGGAGACTCATATCATGAACTTTTGCCCCAGTAACTACTGCAGGAACATACCAAGAAAGCCGAAAGAATCCACAGGCCCTTTGAAGGAACTGGATCACCACTGCAAGCTTCCTGAGTGCTGAAAAATTGTGAGTCTGCTTGCTTTCTTAATGGGGAGGCTCGTGGTCTGGGGCAGGTTCTTAGCCCTGGTCACTGGCTGCCTGGAAATAGACTCAGTGCTATTGGGGGAAGGGTGCATGGTAAAAGTGAGACCAGCCTTTAGGATGCAGGATGTGTGGGAATAGGGTAAGGCCTGTGACTGCCAGGTTTCTCCCACTTCACTGGTGACCTGTATGACTCAGCAGAGGCAACCATAATCCCCCTGGGAATGTAACTCCATTAAACTGGGAACTACACCACCATTCCCCACAGCAGACACAGCAAGCCTTGCCCAAAGAGAGGCTGAGCTCAGAAATGCTTATCCCTGTCCCTAACTGATGGTCTTTCTCTACCCACCCTGGTAGCTGAAGACAAAGGTCATAATCTCTTGGAAGCTCTATGGCCCGGTCCACCACCTGAGAAGCCTGAATACTTAACCTGGTGTCCTTAGGACAAGTTTGCATCCTCTCTATAGGACCTGATATAAAACTGATGCATTCTGAAAGCACCACCTCCTGGCTGAAGGCCAACAACACAAAACCAGTGTACTAAACAAAAACACAACCAAGGACCCTCACAGAGTCTACTTCACTCCTCTGCCACCTCCACCAGAGCAGGTGCTGGTATCCACAGCTTCAAGACCTGAAGATGGATCATATCACAGGACTCTTTGCAGACACTCTCCAGTACCAGCCCGGTGTCCGGGAGCTCTGTTGGGTGGCCAGGCACAAAAGAGTGAAAACAATCACTACAGTTTGGCTCTCAGGAAGGCCCAATCCTAGGAGAAGGGGGAGAACAATAATCAAGGGAGCACCGCGTGGGACAAAAGAATCTGAACAGCAGCCCTTGAATCCCAGATCTTCCCTCAGACATAATCTACCCAAATAAGAAGGAACCAGAAAAACCATTCTGGTAATATGACAAAACGAGGTTCTTTAACACCCGCAAAAGATCGTACCAGCTCACTACAATGGATCCAAACCAAGACGAAATCTCTGACTTGCCAGAAAAAGAATTCAAATGGTTGATTATTAAGCTAATCAAGGAGGCACCAGAGAAAGGTGAAGTCCAACTTAAAGAAATAAAAAACATGATACAAGATATGAAAGGAAAATTCCTCAGTGAAATAGAGAGCATAAATGAAAAACAATCACAACTTGTGGAAATCAAGGACACACTCAGAGTGTTCCTGGAGCAAACTGAAGGCTGGGCTGCTATTTCTTGTGACCCAATAACAAGATGCAGATGAACTGGGGAGGAAGAGTTCTTATTTTTGTAACTGGTTACAGGGTGAAAGCCTGGAAATTAAGACCAACTTAAAATTACAAACTTTTCCAGAGCTTACATACCTTCTAAGCTATATGTTTACATGTAAGTGTGCATTTATCTAAAGACATAAGTGATTAACTTCTTTTAATCTGTAACTAAGGTCTGAGTCCTGAAGACCTTCCTCTGAAGCCTCAGTAAATTTACTTAATTTAAATTGGTTCAGGTGCTGGGCTGATTACCCTTATTTTGTCTCTTGCTACATCACAGAGGCTTGAGGAGTTCCTTTAGATCCCCAGTAAACTTGTTTGTGGAGGCCTGGGGAGTTTCTTCAGACCCCCAGCACAATTCGTTTAATCCTAAATGGGTTCTGTCAAGAATTCCGTTTTTATTTTGTCATAGTATAAGGCCCAGCAAAGGCCTAGGCAGAATTCTTGGTGGACTTTTGTTATAGTCCTTTGTATAAGGGCACTGACTTTTAATATTTAACTTAACCATTTAATCAGTACTGAAACAGTTAGTGAAACCTGGGCTGCCACAAGAGAAATGCAAAATGCACTGGAAAGTCTCAGCATAGAATCGAACAAGCAGAATAAAGAACTTCGAGCTCAAAGACCAGGCTTTTGAATTAACCCAACCCATCAAAGACAAGGAAAAAAGAATTAAAAAAATGAACAAAGCCTCCAGGAAATTTGGGACGATGTTAAATGTCCAAACCTAAGAATAATTGGTATTCCCAAGGAATAAGAGAAATCTAAAAGTTTGGAAAACCTATTTGAGGGAATAATTGGGGAAAACTTCCCCAGCCTTGCTAGAGATCTAGACATCCAAGTACAAAAACCTCGAAGAACACCTGGGAAATTCATTACAAAAAGATCATTGCCTAGGCACATAGTCATCAGGTAATCTAAAGTCAAGATAAAGGAAAGAATTTTAAGAGCTGTCAGGCAAAAGCATCAGGTAATATATAAAGCAAAACCTATTAAATTAACAGCAGATTTTTCAGAAGAAACTCTACAAGATAGAAGGGATTGGGGTCCTATTTTTAGCTTCCTTAAAAAAAGATGGTTATCAGCCAAGAATTTTGTATCCAGGGAAACTAAGCTTTATAAATGAAGGAAAGATAGAGTCTTTTTCAGAAAAACAAATGCTGAGAGAATTCATCACTACCAAGCCAGCACTATAAGAACTGTTATTAAGAAAAGGAGCTCTACATCTTGAAACAAATTTTTGAAATACACCAAAATGAACCTCCTTCATGCATAAACCTCACAGGACCTGTGTAACAATAACACAATGGAAAAAACACAGGATATTCAGGCAACAAATAGTATGATGAATAGAATAGTACCTCACATCTCAATACAGACATTGAATGTAAATGGCCTAAATGCTCCATTTAAAAGATACAGAATGGTAGAATGGGTAAGAATTCACCAACCAAGTTTCTGCTGTCTTCAGGAGACTCACCTAACACATAAGGACTCACATAAACTTAAGATAAAGGGGCAGAAAAAAGTATTCCATGTAAATGGACACCAAAAGAGAGCAGGAGTAACTATGCTTATGTAAGAAAGAAGAAACTTTAAAGCAACAGCAGTTAAAAAAGACAAAGAAGAACATTATATAAAGAGAAAATGACTAGTCCATCAGGAAATATCACAATTCTAAATAATTATGCACCTAACACTGGAGCTCCCACATTTACTGCTAGACCTAAGAAATGAGATAGATGGCAGCACAACAATAGTGGGGGACTTTAGTACTCCACTGAGAACACTAGACAGGTCATTAAGACAGAAAGTCAACAGAGAAACAATGGACTTAAACTATACCCTCCAACAAATGAACTTAACAGATATTTACAGAACATTCTGCCCAACAACTGCAGAATAGACATTCCCTTCATCAGTGCATGGAACATTCTCCAAGATAGACCAAGAAAAGTAGAGAGAAGATCCAAATAAGCTCAATTAGAAATGAAATGAGAGATATTACAACGGATACCACAGAAATACTGAAGGTCATTCAAGGCTACTTATGAACACCTTTATGCACGTAAACTAGAAAACCTATAGGAGATGGATACATTCCTGGAAATATACAACCCTCCTAGATTAAACCAGGAAGATACACAATGTCTGAATAGATCAATAACAAGCACCAAGATGGAAATGGTAATAAAAAAGTTGCCAACAAAAAAGTACAAGACTAGACAGATTTACAACTGAATTCTGTCAAATATTCAAAGAAAAATTGGTACCAATCCTATTGACACTATTTCAAAAGATAGAAGATCCTCCCTAAAATAAGCAGAAATAATTCTATGAAGCCAGTATCACCCTAATACCAAAACCATGGAAGAATATAAAAAAAAAGAGAACTGCAGACCAATAACCCTGATGAACATAGATGCAAAAATCCTCAACAAAATACTAGCAAACCAAATCCAAAAGCATGTCAAAAAGATAATCCACCATGATTAAGTGGGTTTCATACCAGGGATGCAGGGATGATTTAACATATGTAAGTCAATAGATGTGATACACCACATAAACAATTTAAAAAATACATGATCACCTCAATAGATGCAGGAAAAAAAAATTTGACAAAATCCACACCCCTGTTGAGGATTAAAACCCTCAACAAAATTGGCAAAGAAGGAACATACCTTAAGGTAATAAAAGCCATCTACAACAAACCCAAGCCAACATTATACTGAGCAGAAATAAGTTGAAAGCATTCTCTCTGAGAACTGGAACAAGACAAGGATTCCTAACTCTCACCACTTCTGTTCAACATAGTACTGGAAGTCCTATCCAGAGCAATCAGGCAAGAGAAAGAAATAAATGGCATCCAAATCAGTAAAGAGAAAGTCACACTGTCACTGTTTGTTGATGATATGATTGTATACCTAGAAAACCCTAAAGACTCATCCAAAAATCCCCTAGAACTGGTAAATGAATTCAGCAAAGTTTCAGGATACAAAATTAAGTACACAAATCAATAGTTCTCCTATACACCAACAGCAACCAACCTGAGAATCAAATTAAGAACTCAACTCCTTTTACAATGAACACAAAAATATTATAATACTTAGAAATATACCTAACCAAGGACATGAAAAACCTCCACAAGGAAAACTACAAAACACTGCTGAAAGAAATCATGGACAATACAAACAAACAGAAACATATCCCATGCTCATGGATGGGTATAATCAATATTGTGAAAATGACCATACTTCAGATAAATACTCAGTTATGGGATTGCTGGATCCTTTGGTAGTTCTACTTTTGATTTTTTGAGGAACCACCATATGGTTTTCTATCATGGTAGTACTAATTTATGTTTCTACCAACAGCATACCAAAGGTTTATATTTCTCCATATACTCACTGACTTGTTATCTTTCTGATAATAGTCATTTTAACTACAGTAAGATAATATCTCATGGTTTGATTTTAATTTCTCTGATGATTAGTAATGTTGAGCATTTTCTCATATACCTGTGAGCCATTTGTGTGTCTTATTTTGAGTAGTGTCTATTTAGGTCTTTTGCCCATTTTCATAATTGAATTATTTGTACTCACTATTTTTCTGTTCAGTTTTTCTATCATCATTCAATCTTGGTAGGTAGTATTTACCTAGAAATTCATTCCTTTCTTCTAGGTTTCACAGTTTGTTGTGGTATAGCATAAATACTAAAAAAATCCTTTGCATTTCTGTGGTGTCATTCTATAGTAATATTTCCTTTTCATCCCTGATTGTATTTATTTGGGTTTTCTCTATGTTCTCTTAGTCTAGCTAAAGTTTTGTCAATTTTGTTTATCCTTTCAAAAAATCAACTTTTTATTTCATTGACCTTTTATAATTGTTTAGTCTTAATTTTAATTATTTCTGCTCTAATCATTATTTTTTCCTTCTATTAATTTTAAGTTTGGTTTATTCTTGCTTTTCTAGTTCTTTGAGGTGCATTGTTAGGTTGTTTGCTTGAGGTCTTTCCTTTTATTGATGTAGATATTCATTACTATAAATTTTCCCCTAAGTACTCTTCTTGCTGTATCCTATAGATGTTGTGTTTTAATATTCATTTGTTTGAGCAAAATTTTTACTTTTATTTTCTTACTTTCTTAATTGATCTATTGGCCATTTGGAATATGTTTTAAAATTTCCCATGTATTTGTACAGTTTTCAAACTTTCTCTTGTTATTGATTTCTAGTTTTATTCTATTGTGGTCACTAAAGATATCTGATATTATTTCAACTTTTTTGAATTTGTTGAGTCTTGTTTTGTTGCCTGATATATGTTCTATCTTTGAATATGTTTCAAATGCTGTTGAGAAAAATGTGCACTCTGCAGCAGCTGAATGAAATGGTCTGTAAATGTTAGGTCTAATTGGTCTAGCATAGTTTAACTTCAATGTTTCTTTGTTGATTTTCTGCCTAGATCTGTCCATTGCTGAAAGTGGGTGTTAAAGTCCTCTGCTGTTATTTTATTGTAATTCATCTTTTCTTTTAGATCTATTAATATTTGCTTTATGTATTTGGGTGCTTTGGTATTGGGTGCTTACATATTTACTACTCTTATATCCTTTTGCTGAAATGACCCTGTTATCATTATATAATGACCTTGTGTGTCTCCTTTTACAGCTTGTGACTTATAGTCTATTTTGTGTGATATAAGTATGAATATTCCTGCTATTTTTGGCTTCCATTTGTGTGGGATATCTTTTCCCATACTTTCACTTTTAGTTTATGTGTGTTTTTTAGGTGAAGTAGGTTTCTTGCAAGCAGTATAAAGTTGGGTCTTGCTTTTTAATCTGCTCAGCCACTCTGTTTGTTTATGAAATAATGTAGCCCATTTGCATTCAACAATATTATTGATAGGTAAAGACTTACTACTGTCATCTTGGTTACTTGTTTTTTTAGTTGTTTTGTAACTCCTTTCCTCCTTCTTTCTTTTTACTGTATTCCTTTGTGGTTAAGTGATTTTCTCTGGTAGTCTATTTTAAGTTGTTGCTTTTTGTTTTTACTGTGTCTATTATAGATTTTTGCTTTGTGGTTACCATGAGGTATACAAAAACAGCTAGTTATAACAAGGTATTTAAAACTGACATGAACATTTATTACAAAAAAAGAGAAACATAAACACAAATAATTTTTTTCTATATTAACACCTTTCTTTCTCCACATTTTGGATTTTGGATGCCATAATTTGCATTTTTATAATATTGCTGATCTCTTAACAAATTATTGCAGCTATTATTTTTAATAGTTTTATCTTTTAGTCTTCTTAATATAGATATAAGTGTTTTACACACCTCAGTTACAATGCTAGTGTAACAAACAAGGTAGTGTCCTCTTCTTTTGGTATATAGAACTCCCTGTAACATTTCTTATAGGACGGATCTGGTTACAATAAAATTTCTCAGCCTTTGTTTGTCTGTGAGCCTTTTTATCTTGCCCTCATTTATGAAAGATAGCTTTGCAAGATAAAGTATTCTTGCTTGGCAGGTTTTTTTCCTGTAGCACTCTAATATTGACCTACTCTCTCCTGGTCTATAAGGTTTTTGCTGAGAATTCTGTTGCCAGTCATATTGGATCTCCCTTAGATAGTATTTGTTACTTTTCTCTCACTGCTCTCAGGATCCTCTTTTGTCTTTGACCTTTGAGAGTTTTATTATTATATGTCTTGAGGTATTCTTATTTGGGTTGAATCTGATTGGTGACCTCTAACTTTCCTTTACCTGAGTATTTATATTTTTCTTCAGGTTTGAAATGTTTTCTGTTTTTATTTCTTTGAATAAACTTTTTACCCCTTTGTCTTTGAGTTTCTTCTTTTACTGTAATAACCTAAATATTTGCTCTTTTGATGTTGCCACAAATATTCTGCAAGCTTTCTTTGTTGCTTTTTCTTTTTTTCTTTTTTCTCCTCTGAGTGTGCATTTAAAAATATTGTGTCTTTGATCTCACTAATTCGTTCTTCTGTTTCACCAGTTTTGCTGTTGCATTTTTATTGCACTTTTCATTTCATTAATTCTATTTTTCTGCTCCAGGATTTGTTTGATTTCTAATAAATTGTTTCTATTTTTCTGTTAAATTTATCTGATACATTTCAGAATTAATTCTCTGTTTTCTTGAAGTTCATTGAACTTCCTTATGTTCCAGTAGGCAACATTATCAATTGCCTATTGATAATGAAAGAAGTATAATAACTTTTTAAAATATGGGTTTAGACCAGTGCAGAAATAATTGAGATGGAGAATGAACCCCTCTATAATTGAGATGGAGAATGAACCCCTCTACACCCTACCATTATGAGCACGCAGAGATGGCAAATTATAAACCAAGAGAGTTCTGCTTGTCCATTCTCTTTCTTTCTAAAGGTATAAAAATAAAACCTATTTTGAATTATTTGTGTGAGAGACCGCATATCTCCATCACTTTAGGGCTGGTCTCTCAATCTTATTTTTTTCTATTTGGTGAGTCATATTTCACTGAATATTCCTGATGTTTATGGATATGCAATGATATATGTGCACTGAGGGATTAGGTATTTATTTTAGTATTTTTCACCCTGGCTTTGTGCTGAAAGCCAAAGGAAACATGCTTATAGCCCCCATAACAATCCCTGGAGGCCCTCCAGATTGACTGTTGAGTTCCGTGATCCTGTGACCACTGCAGTTATCACAGCACTAGAAAATGCTCTAAGCCCAGGCTTGCCACAAGTCACATGGGGACTCTGAGGTAGACATGACTTTTCAGCCCAGACATACCTAGGGGAAGACCCAAAAAGAATACTGGTGTTATGTGAGTACTGGCCAGAAACTTCAGTCCAGAAGACTATCCCAGTGGCTCAGACAGGTGTGCCTCCCAGCAGGTCTATGCACAAGTGGGATGTGTCCCTCCCTGCTATAATGAGAAGGGTTGGAGTTGAGACCAGGCCCCCAAGGGATCTGTTGTAAAAAATAGGCTGGAGTGTTTATTTCATTGACTAGACAGGGACACATCTCCCAAGAGATCTCAGCATAGCTGAAAAAGTTCCCTGACTCTAGTGAGAAGGGCCAGAGATAAGACTGGGCCCTCTCAGGATCTACTATCTCAAAAGGTCCTTCCAAGGTCTTGGGCTCAACCGGGGTTTTTATAAACTCCCTTCTAAATACTGAAGCTCCAGCAGAGAGATGTTTGATTATGGATGAATGCAAAATTCTTGTTATGGGGGCCTGTGATCAGGTTATCTTCTTATTCCACCATCTTAGTGACATCATATCATTTTCTTTAAATGAAGACTTTGAGAATGCATTTGCCATACCACCCTGTCTAAAGAATTATAGTTATTATTTTAAAGTAAATATTTATTGCAAATAATACTTTAATCTCACTGAAAAACATCTGTAAATATCTGTTCTAGTGTCTGTAGCTCTGACGGCCTATGAGTGGGAGTTGGAAGCCAAATTTTTAAAGAAGCATGAGAGTTAAACATTGTTAGTGCCTATCCAAGCACTCTCCAGAGTTGGAGAAGCATTAGTTAACAGGCTGTATGTTACCTGATCCCAATATTGAGTTGATCCTATTCATTTGATTTGTACACTAGTCTCCTTTGTTGATTCTGTGCTTGAAAAACAATTTTCCAATTCAGTTTTGTTTCCCTATTTAAGTCTACTAATTGAGAAAAAAATGCACTTGTCTTGTAAGTACAGTGACTTCACTTCATATGAAAATTATATTACACTTTATACATTAATAAACAGGTTAACAGAATCAATATATCAGTTTTGAGTGTTCCATTAATAGGAGTCTGACACTGAGAGATGGATCCAAATCGCTACATAGTCTCACCAAAGTAATAAATGGCCATGAGAGGTCCACTGGGAGCTATCTAACCTAATATTTTGCTCAGTGGCTGAAAGGTACTTTATTTTTAATAGTCATGGCATTTCAGTACAGTAAGTGCTATATCTTAATTTGTCACCTCTAAAATGAGGATAATTATCCTTATATGCCTATATTGTCTTTCTAATACTTTACTTGGCAAATGCTACTGGTTTCCAAACCAATAGTCATCTGTATCCTACTCTGGTCCCGTATCTTCACCTTCTTGGCTGGAAAAGCCTGCTTTCCACAACAGAAAGTAAATATTCTAGAAAATTCTAGAAAATTGTTTTAGTTGTTTTCATTGAATTTGGGGATATTACTTGGTCCTCACCAGAAGAATCCCATAGGGAAATTCTGAAAAGTTTTTCTTCCTGATGAAAAGAAACACACATGAGCAGTTCAAAAACTACTTCTTTCTGTCTTTGGACGCTGCCGTGTAGAGACATGATGCCTTGAGCTGCAACAGTCACCCTGTAGGTATGGGCAGGCAAGGCTGAGGCTAAAATTCAAATCACTGAGCAGGGCAAAGTACAAAAATGAAAGACTTGAAGTCCTTGATTGCTGTTACATAATGAATGTTTTTCTCTGCACAAAGTTTACTTGTTGAAAGCTTAATTTCAATGTGATAGTATTTTTGGTTAGGCTTTTGGGAAGTAACTGGACTCCTGTGAATGGGATTGATGCCCTTATAAGAAGAAGCCATAGAAATAGCTAGCTCTCATTCTATCACGTGAAAATAAACAATTAAGTCTACAGCCTGGAAGAGGATCCTCACTAGAACTCAATGATGCTATTTCAATAGTTCCCTGATCTTGGATTTCCAGCCTCCAGAACTATAAGAAATAAATTTATGTTATTTATATAAGGCCCATAGTTTATGGTCCTTTGTTATGGTCTAAAGTGATCAAGACAATGACATTATTATACTGCAGACCTGGAACTCCCCTGTGCTAAACGTCCAGATATGTGTCACATGACAAAGGTCTTTCTGCTTAAGACATTTATAGATGGTTATTCTGTCACTTATAGGCGAGAGCATCCTATCAATATAATGGTTTCATCTAAAGATATTAAGAGTATTACTAATATCTTCATAAAATTTATTGTGATGTAAATAAAAATGACTAATATGATCAATTTGTAGCATTTTGAATACTAACATGACTCCTTTGAATATTAATATGAGTTTAATTACTATTGTTTTCACCTAAGTCAGTTTCATTTAGGAATAATATTGCAAATCAAATAAATAGGTTTTCTATTTTTAGATTGCCTATTGATAATGAAAGAAGTATAATAACTTTTTAAAATATGGGTTTAGAACAGTGCAGAAATAATTGAGATGGAGAATGAACCCCTCTACACCCTTCCATTATGAGCATGCAGAGATGGCAAATTATAAACCAAGAGAGTTCTACTTGTCCATTCTCTTTGTTTCTAAAGGTATAAAAATACAACCTTGATAAGCACAGTTTCCTTTTGGGGTAGCTGCAAGTGGGAGAGGCCAAGAAGGGTTCCACTTCTTGTGCAGGTGATATGCTTTTCCTCTTACCTCTTCCTCGAAACCACAAGACTGACACAGACCAGGGCTCAATACTGGCAACTATCCAATTACATTACCAAAGTAGAAGATCACAAATGTGTGCGTGTGCACGCACACATGTGCACGTGTGTGCGTACACGCACTCACACACACACAGCTCACAGGCTAAATCTAGGAACCTAACAAGTACAACTACATCAAAAGGAAGAAAACAAACTGAGCAACATATGCTGTGTAAAAAAGAAATCTTGGAATAGATTGACTAAAATTTAATAATAATATTGATAATTTTCACTAAGGGTATAAAGGAAAAAATTAACAATATGAAACAAGAATCAAAATTACTTTTAAAATAGAAAAAATGAGAAAGGTAAGCAATAAATATTTTTTTCAAATAAAGACCACAATAATTTGAATAAATAGATAGATTAGAAAAAGACAAAGAAATTACTGTGTTAAACATCAAACCAAGGAATTCTCCCAGAAAGTACCAGCTAATAATAAATTGAAAAGTTTTTTAAAGTATAAGGGTATGGAGAATAGAAAGAAATTGGGATATTCAAGAGACAGAAATTCTGGAGGAAAAAACAAATATGAAAAGAGGAAGAGGCCGGGCGCGGTGGCTCAAGCCTGTAATCCCAGCACTTTGGGAGGCCGAGACGGGCGGATCACGAGGTCAGGAGATCAAGACCATCTTGGCTAACACGGTGAA
>NW_012110286.1:1103019-1103752 GCF_000951045.1 Mandrillus leucophaeus | reverse complement strand
ATCTGAGTACAGAGGACAGAGACAAGGGGAGTCAGAACTTTGAAATAGAGACATACTCCTGCTGGCATGGAAGAAGCCACCAGCAAGTTGTGGAGAGGGTGACATGGTGCAGGGAGTGGCAAACAGCCTCTAGGAGCTAGGAATGGCCCCCTGGTCAGCAGCCAGCAAGAGAAAGGAGATCTTAGTCCCGTAATCACCAGGAACTACATTCTTCCAACAACCAAAATGAGTTTGGAACTGGATTTTCCCTGGAAATTCCAGACAAGAACTAAACCACTATCTTGTTTTTAGCCACCTGAGCCACTAAGTGGAGGACTCAGGCATCTAAGCAGAGCTCCTAACCTACTGAAATGGTGAGATAATAAATTCGTGTGGTTTTAAGCTGCTAAACGTATGGCAAACTTTTGCATAGCAATAAAAACGAATGCAGAAGTCTTGATGCAAAAGTACTGTATTAAAAACCAACTGGAGTTTTCAAATAGAAAATATTAGGCAATACTTTAAAATTAGAACAAATCAAGAACAGAAAATTATACTATTATTTCACTAACAAACATGCTTGAAGAGCTCCTCAATAAAAGATTAGCTAGTTAATTCCCATTATGTATTTCCAATTTTCCTAAGACTATAATCCTAATGATGTATATATATTTACATATATATAATATAATCCTATATATAACATTATATATATATTATATATATAATTATAATTAATTACAGTTCCTTTTGA
>NW_012110286.1:1068118-1097918 GCF_000951045.1 Mandrillus leucophaeus | reverse complement strand
ACTGCATGAAATGCAGTAGTGGTAGTTCCCAAAACCTGTTATGTTCTGTTTAGCTTCTGGCTATTTGAACTGCTGCTCCCACTTCATGGAATAAGTTCCTCCACATTTCTTTTTTGTTAAACTAAGCATAATTTATTTCAAGACTCAGATACGAATCCCCCTCCAAGGATGTTGGGGCAGACTGGTTTTGCTGTGTCCTCTACTTGTAAGCACTGCATTCTGAATGTATTAAGATATTTTAAAATCTATATTGTAACCATTTATTTCCTTCCAAACAAATTGAGGGCAGATATCATCTCTGCATCTTGGAATGTTAGTGCTGTGCAATATCTCAGACTCATAGAAAAACTTCAGTAACTGTTTATTGAAAAACTATTATTTTGTCAAGTTGTTTAGAGATGACAAAAATTTTATGAGAGTTCAATATTTGTTAGCACTTTCTTAGGAAAGTATTCTAGCATAAGCATGTTCTTTGGATGTGATTCACATTGTACACCTACATGTCTTTGATTATATTTTAAAATCCACTAGGAAAAATAAATATAAATGTAACATATACAAAGTTTAAATGACATTGAAAAGGGGGGAATAAATACAATTAAAAAAATTTTACTACCTAAAAACATTTTTGAAAGTATAACTTAATACAAGTGTATCTAACTGAAAGGAAATAAAATATACAAGAGTGTAGAACAAAGAAACTAGTAAAATTTGTATTAAAGCCCAAAGAATAGTTGACAGTATGACTACAATGATTCAGGAAATTGTCAAGTCGTGATTCTTGAAAACAATAGAGGCATGGAAATTTCCCAATATTTTCAACAGATTATGGGAGTTAGCAATGATGGAGAGGAGAAAGAAGTAAAATCATTCTAAAAGTCTTGTGAGTATTATGGTGATCTAAGGTTCTGATTAGTTCTGGATGTTGATAGAAAATACAATCAAATGCATGAATTAAATCTTAAATGTAATCTTTCTTCATCTTATTAGGATGTAAAAGTTTCCATGAGAGCATCATCTTCATCAGAAGAATGAGAAGAAGTTGGATAACTGACAAAAATCACAACTTTGTTATTTAAGCCTAGCTCAGATCACAGAGCGGTGTAATGAACCACATGCAAAAAGAAACCAATCCTCCCTAGGAAATAAGAGACCTAAGGCTAATTTCATCTTTGACGGGGCAGAGAGAGGAAGAAGCACCTTCAAGAGACATAGACATCTTTAGAGAGCCATTATCCTACCATGCCACAGATAGGAAATTTCACTGGAGTTATGGATTATAAAAGTCAAGTGTAAATGCTAAAGAGAAAAAAATAAAACACGTAATAAAAAGATAAAGAATGTTTTGATGAGCATCGTGGCAGACAAATACAGCAGATCACATACTGAACCATAAAGCATGTATCAATAAATTTAAAAGTATTAAAAAGATACATAGAGTGTTCACTCATGTAACAATAATAACTTAGGGATTAAGAACAATGACATGTCTAAGAAATCTCAAGATATTTGAAAATTATGCAGCCCCTAGGTCAAAGAAAAAAAAATCACAGGGAAAATTAGAACACAGATTCAATGAAAAGATAGTGAAAGTAATGCATATCAAACTGCGTGGGATGCAACAAAGAAAGAGTCCTTTGAGGAACATTATATCACTATGAGGCTATGATACAAAAAAGAAAAGGTATAAAATCCATGATCTATTGTTACCAGCTTAAGAAGGTGGAGAAAGAGTGCAAATTACACAGAAAGTGAGGAGAACAAAAGAAATAATAAGAACTAAATCAGACACAAATGAAATGTAAAAGATAAGATTAAAAAACTAATAGAGCATCAACAAAATCAAAGGTTGGTTTATTGAAGATAGTAATAATATTGTTAAATCTGTAGCAAGCCCAATGAAGAAAAAGGACATGAAACCACTAATCAAGAATTGTATAAAGAAACATACTAATAATTATGAAGATATTATAAGGTAATAAAGAGCTATTTAGTATAACTTTATGTCAAAAGTTGACAATTTAAATAAAAGAAATTTCTTTGGAAAGAAACACCTTTCTAAAATTAGCACAAGGGACTGGGCATGGTGACTCACGCCTGTAATCCCAGCACTTTGGGACGCCAAGGCAGGCGATCATCTGAGGTCAGGAGTTCGAGACCAGCCTGGCCCAACATGATGAAACTCCGTCTCTACTAAAAATACAAAAATTAGCCAGGCGTAGTGGTGCATGCCTGTAATCCCAGCTACTCAGGAGGCTAAACAGAAGAATTGCTTGAACCTGGGAGGTGGAGTTTGCAGTGAGCCAAGACTGCACTATTGTACTCCAGCCTGGGTGGCAGAGTGAGACTCCATCTCAAAAACAAAAAAAGGAAATTGATAATTGCAGTTGTTTTGTATCTGTTAAAGAAAGTGAATTCTTAATTTAAAAACTTACCACAAAGGAAACCCTAGGATCAAATTTTTCACTAGTAAATTTTTATTTCAGAAAATAAATGAGAAGAGAACACTTCTCGACTCACTCTGTGGGGACAGCATAACATTGACACCCCAACCAATGAAGGTTATCAAAAGAAAACAAAGTTACAGACCGATACCTCTCTTAGGTCTACAAATAACTTATTATCATTTATAATAATTATAAGATTAATTATTAGCAAATAATTTATAAACATACGCACACATCACACAAAGGACAACTAGACAAAGTGGGGTATATCTCAAGAATAAAAGGTTAGATAACCATTCAAAATGAATTAATAGTATAGTTTGTAGTCTGGTAATGTAATGTCTCCAGATTTGTTCTTTTCACTTAGTCTTGCTTTGGCGATGAGGGCTCTTTTTGGTTCCATATGAATTTTAGGATTGCTTTTTCCAGTTCTGTGAAGAGCGATAGTGGTATTTTGATGGGAATTGCATTGAATTTGCAGATTGCTTTTGGCAGTATGGTCATTTTCACAATATTAATTATATCCATCCCTGAGCATGGGATATGTTTCCATTTGTGTCATCTGATTTCTTTCAGCAGTGTTTTGCAGTTTTCATTGTAGAGAATTTTCGCCTCATTTGTTTAGCATAATCTTAAGTATTTTAGTTTTTTGCAGCTATTACAAAAGGGATTAGTTATTAGTTATTATTGTAAAGGGGATTAGTTATTATAAAAGGGATGAGTTGTAGTCACCAAAACAGCATGGTACTGTTACAAAAAAAGGGAATATAGGCCAGTGGAACAGAATAGAGAACCAACCCAGAAATAAACCCAAATACTTACAGTCAATGGATCTTTGACAAGCAAACAAAAACAAAAAGTGGGGAAAGGGCACCCTGTTCAACAAATGGTGTTGTGATAATTTGCAAGCTACAGGTAGAAGAATGAAAACGGATCCTCATCTCTCACCTTACACAAAAATCAATTAAAGATGGATCAAAGACTTAAACCTGAGACCTGAAACCATAAAGATTCTAGAAGATAACTTTGGAAAAACCCTTCTAGACGTTAGCTTAGGCAAAGACTTCATGACCGAGGACCCAAAGGCACAGGCAATGAAAACAAAGATAAATAGATGAGACTTAATTAAACTAAAAAGCTTATGCACAGCAAAAGAAACAATCAGCAACCCACAGAGTGGGAGGAAATCATTGCAAACTATAAATCCTACAAAGGACTAATATCCATAATCTACAAGAAACTCAAATCAGCAAGAAAAAACAAACAAAAAGTGGGCTAAGGACATGAATAGACAATTCTCAAAAGAAGATATAATACAAATAGTCAACGAATATATGAAAAACTGCCCAACATCACTAATTATCAGAGAAATGCCAATCAAAATCACAATGTGATACCACCTCACTTCTGCAGGAATGGCCATAATCAAAAATTGAAAGACAAAAGATGTTGGTGGGGATGTGGTGAAAAGGGTTACGCTGTTGGTGGGAATGTAAACTTATACAACCACCATGGAAAACAGTGTAGAGATTCCTTAAAGAACTAAAAGTGGAGCCACCGTTTGATCCAGCAATCCCACTTCTGGGTGTTTACCAAAAGAAAAAATCATTATATGAAAACAATATCTACACATGCATGTTTATAGCAGCACAATTTGCAATTGCAAAAAGTGAACCACCCCAAATGCCCATCAATAAATGAGTGGATAAAGAAAATGTGATGTACATATACATACACATATACACACACACTATATATATGGTATATATATTATATATGGTATATATTTATATATTATATATGGTATATATTTATATATTATATATCTATACAGCATGGAATACTACTCAACTATAAAAAGAAATAAAATAATGGCATTTGTAGCAACATGAATGGAATTGGAGACTATTATTCTAAGTGAAGTACTCAGGAATGGAAAATCAAACATCGTATGTTCTCACACGTAAGTGGGAGTTAATCTATGAGGATGCACAGACATAAGAATGATACAATGGACTTTGGGGACTCAGGAAAAGAGTGGGAGGAGAGTTAAGGATAAAGGACTACACACTGGGTAAAGTGTATACTGCTTACGTGATAGGTGCACCAAAATCTCAGAAATCACCACTAAAGAACTTATTTATCTAACCAAACACCACCAGTTTCCCAAAAACCTATTGAAAAAAATAAATTAATATAATTATCATATTTCATATTGTCCATTCATCAGTCAATGGACATTTCGGTTGTTTCCACCTTTAGGCTATTACAGTACCGCTGCTACAAACATTCACGCATAAGATTTTGTGTGGAAATATGTTTTCATTTCTCCTGGGACTATATATAGGAGTGTAAATGCTCAGTCATATGGTGCTATGGGTTGACTTGTATGCCCAAGAAAAGATAGATGGGAGTCCTAGCCCCTAGTACCTCAGAATGTGACTTATCTGGAAAGAGGTTCTTTGCAAAAGTAATCAAGTTAGAATGGGATCGTTAGAGTGAGCCTTAATCCATTATGACTGGTGAACTTCAAAAGAAGAGAAATTTGGACACAGAAATGCAGAGGGAAAAGATGACAAGAAATAAGCAGAACACTTATAAATAAGCCTGGGAACACATGTGGCTATAGAAGCTAGGAAACAGGTGAGGAACAGATTCTCCCTCGCAGCCTTCAGAAAAAAACAACCCTGCCAGCATTTTATTTTTGGATTTATAGCCCCCGGAAATGCAAGAAAATAAATTTCTGTTGTTTAAATCACCTAGTTTATGGTACTTTGTATGACAACCCCAGGAAACTTATACACAGAAACTCTATGTGTAACCATGTGAGGAACTGTTCTTCAGATTGGTTGCATCACTTTACATTCCCATCAGCAGCGTACGAATGTTCTGTTTCTCCACATCCGTTTAACATATGTTATCCATTTTAATATTATCTGTCTTTTTTATTAAACCATCCTAGTGATGGGGAAGTGGCATCATATTATGGGATTTTAGTTGCATTTCCCTGATGACTAACAATATTGAGCGGCTTTTCATGTGCTTATTGGCCACTTGCATATTTTCTTCAGACAAATGTTTATTCCTATCTTTTGCCCATTTTAAAATTTGGTCATTTATCTTCTTACTGCTGAGTTGTAAGAGTTATTTACATATTATAGATACATGTCCTTTATCAGTCATATAATTTGAAAATATTTTTCCCATTTTCCATAAGTTGTCATTTTACTTTCTTGATAGTGTCCTTCAAAAACCAAAATATTTCAAATTTATTTTTTAATTGAAATAAATTTCAATTTTTTTTTTTTGCTTTATTGCTCAAGATTTTGGTATTGTTTTATAATTCATTGCCAAGTCTGAGATCATGAAGATTTACTCCTATGTTTTCTTCTAATAATTTTATACTTTTTTTTTTTGAGACGGAGTCTTGCTCTGTTGCCCAGGCTGGAGTGCAGTGGCACGATCTTGGCTCACTGCAAGCTCCACCTCCCGGGTTCATGCCTCAGCCTCCTGAGTAGCTGGGACTACAGGTGCCCGCCACCATGCCTGGTTACTTTTTTGTGTGTTTTTAGTAGAGACGGGGTTTCACCGTGTTGGCCAGGATGGTCTCGATCTCCTGACCTCATGATCCACCCACCTTGGCCTCCCAAAGTGCTGGGATTACAGGCGTGAGCCACCGCGTCCAGCCAAATTTTGTACTTTTAAGCCTTACACTTAGGACTTTAATTCACTTTGAGTCCATTTGTATGTATGATGTGAATTAAGGATCCAGTGTCATTCTTTTACATGTGTCTATCCAGGTGTCCCACAACAATGTGTTGACAAAACTCTGCTTTCACCATTAAATAATCTGGGAACTCTTGTCAAAAATCAGTTGACCACAGAAGCATGGTCAACAATTTTTGGTCTCAGTTCTATACCGTTGATCTATGTGTTTACCCTTATTCCAGTATCACACTGTATCCACTGTTGCTTTGTAGTAAATTTTGAAAAAGGGAAATATGAGTCCTTCAGCTTTATTATCATTTTTCAAGATTGATTTGGCAACTTTATGGCGCTTGCATTCCATATCAATTTTAGGATCAACTTGTCAGGTTCTATAAAACAAGTCAGCTGAAATTATTGTAAGTATTGAATTGAATCTGTAGATCAATTTGGGGATCATTGCCACTTTAACAGTATTAAAAAGTCATTCAAGTCAAGAACAATGAAAAATTTTTCAATTTATTTAGCTTTTATTTTATTTTTTAACAATGTTTTGTAGTTTTCAGATATAAATTTTATACTTCATTTATTAAAAGCAGTTTTCCTAAGTGTTTTATGCTTTTTGATCCTATTTTAAATGAAATTATGTTTTTTTTAATTTTTGGATTGAGCCTTACAATTTGCTTTTTTATATCGACTTCTATCCTGCAATCTTGTTGAACTCATTTATTAGTTCTAATATTTTTTAGTGCATTCCTTAGGATTTTCTGTTATATATGAGATCATGATATCTGCGAATAGAAATAGTTTTACTTCTTCTTATCCAGTCTGGAAAAACAGTTTATTTCCTTACCTTTCCTAATTTCCCTGACTAGAACATCTGATACAATGATGAATAGAAGTGTCAATAGTGGATATTCTTGGTTTTTTCCTGATTTTTCAGAGAAGGAGTCTAGTTTTTCACCATCGGGTATGATCTTAGTGTGGATTTTTTTACAGATGTCCTTTATCAGATGGAGGAAGTTCTCTTCTATTCCTAGTTTTTGAGTGTTTATTTTCATAAAAATATGTATTTAAGATATACAACATGTTTGTATACATACACACAAACACATAGTTAATGATTACTACAATAAAGTAAACAAATACACCTATCTTCTCACATAGCTGCCTTTGTGTGTGTGTGTGTGTGGCGAGAGCATCTAAAATCTACTCTCTTAGCAAATTTTCCGTAAGCAATACAGTATTATTAACTGTTGTCATCATGCTGTACATTAGTTCTGTAGATTTATTCATCTTACATAAGGGCAACTTTGTACCCTTTGGCCAACATCTCTCCATTTGCCCCAAACTTTTGTCTTTGGTAAACACTATTCTATTTTCTGATTCTGTGCATTTGGCTTTTACAGATCCCACATATAAGGTTGATCATGCAGTGGTTTTCTTTCTGTGTCTGGCTTCTTTCATTTAGCAAAATTTCCTTTGGGTTAAAAGTTTCAAAATTGCCTTCAGTTTACACCGTTTGTGACAACAAACGGCAAAAACTCACAAAACTCAAGAGAGAAAAAACAAAAATACCAACAACAACAGAAAAAAACCTCACGCCTGTAATCCCAGCACGTTGGAAGGCCGAGGTGGGAGGATCACAAGGTCAATAGAAGAGACCATCCTGGCCAACATGGTGAAACTCCATCTCTACTAAAATTACAAAAATTAGATGGGCATGGTGGCACATGCCTGTAATCCCAGCTACTCGGGAGACTGAGTCAGGAGAATCACTTGAACCCGGGAGGTGGAGGTTGCAGTGAGCCGAGATCATGCCACTGCACTCCCACCTGGTGACAGAGCAAGATTTTATCAATAAATAAATAAATAAATACCCAACTAACCCAATTAAATAATGGGCAAATGAGCTGAATAGTATTTTCTTTTTCAAAAAAGGACAGACAAGTGATCAATAGGCATATGAAAAGATGGTAAACATAGCTCATTTCTGTCTGCTGCTGAGTGATATACAATTGAATGAATGTGTGTTTACTTATTCATTTACCTTGGTTTTTTTTTTTATTTTAGCAATTATGAATACAGCTGCTTATGCATTTGTATGTAGAATTTGTGTGCATTTATGTTTATAAGTCTTCAATTCATTTAGATAATTACCTAGGAGAGAGATTATTGTATCATATGGTAAGAGTATGTTTAGTTTTATAAAATACCGCAAAACTACTTTCTAATATTGGTTTACCATTTTGCATTCCCCTAGCAATGAATGAGAATTCCTGTCAGTTCAATACATTGCCTGCATTTGGTGTTGTCAGTGTTTTAGGTTTTAGTCATTCTAATAGATATGTAATGCTGTTTTGTTTTAATTTTCCATTCCCTAATGATATACTATATTGGGCATCTTTTTATATGCTTATTGGCCACCCGTATGTATTTTTTTGGTACCGTGTCTGTTCAGATCTTTTGGCCATTTTTTTAATTGGGTTGTTTATTTTCCTGTTGTATGAGTTTTAAGAGTTTTTTTAAATTGTGGATACAAGTATTGTATCAGGTATGTGTTTTACAAATATTTTCTTTCCATTAGTGACTTGTCTTTTCATTTTCTTAACAGTGTGTTTCACAGAGAGGAACTTTTCAATTTCAATTAAGTCTAACTAATCATTATTTTCTTTCATGAATCATATTTTTGCAATTGTCTCATAGTTCTTGGATATTCTGTTCCACCTTTCTAATTATTTTTCTTCTTGCTTTTCGGTTTGAGACATGTCTATTGACCTATCTTCATGTTCACTGATTCCTTCCTCTCATATGTTAAGCCCATCAAAGGCATTCTTTTTTTTTTTAATAGGGTTTTTCATTTCTAGCATTTTGTTTTGAACCTTTCTTAGAGTTGCATCTTTCTGTTTATATTACCCATCTTTTATTACATGTTGTTCACTTTTCCCATTAGATCCCTTAGCATATTAATCATAGTTATTTTAAATTTTCAGCCTGATAACTCCAAAATCTCTACCATACTTGTTTTGTCTTTTTGTCTTTTAGTATGCCTTGTAATTTTTAGTTGAAAGGCATACATAATATATAGGGTAAAAGAAACTGAATGAATGGCCTGGCGTGGTGGCTCACGCCTGTAATCCCAACACTTTGGGAGGCCGAGGCGGGTGGATCATGAGGTCAGGAGATCGAGACCATTCTGTCCAACATGGTGAAATCCCGTCTTTACTAAAAATAGAAAAATTAGCTGGGCACAGTGACGCACGTCTATAGTCCCAGCTACTTGGGAGGCTGAGGCAGGAGAATTGGTTGAACCAAGGAGGCAGAGGTTGCAGTGAGCCAAGATCACACCACTGCACTCCATCCTGGGCAACAGAGCGAGGCTCTGTCTGAAAAATAAATAAATAAACCGAATGAGATAGGCTTTTAGTATGAGGTTTCACGTTTATCTGTCTAGGAGTTAGGTTGTGCTTGCTGTTTGCTATAGCGATCAGTGCCATTTTAAATTTCCTCTAGTGTCCTTGTATTTGTATCCATTGTTGTCTTTGGGTTTCCCTAGCCACTCTGTCTTAGAGTCTGAGCCTTGCAGTTCTTTAAACTGTAATCCTTTGTTATTACACATGAGTTCTATTGATGTGGTGGTAAGGTGTGGGGAAAGTGGAAGCATTCCACAATCTTAGGACTAGGTCTCAATCTTTTGTGGGCATGTTCCTCTGGTCTACAGCCTTCACAATGCTTCTTAGTTTCCTCCCCTATCCCCTTTGAGATAGGAAGTTTTGAGAGGCCTACAGTTGGGAATTTCACTTTCCACAGGTCAGTGAAGCTCTAGTAAAGCCCATGTTTGTTAAGCTCTGGTAAAATATTTTCTCTTAAGGCCAGGCTTTTGTTCAGAAGAACAGAATGCTCTGGGAATATTTCAGAATGGCTACTTGTTCCTCCCCTAACCAAAAGCATGAGGGGATTTTTCTCTATTCTTCACCCTGAGATCCTGATGGGACTCCTGGAGCTAAAACTCATGAAAGTATGAGGGACCCCCAACCCTGTAAGACTGGAACCTCAGTTGATTTTCTCTCTCAATCTAGTCCATACTCAGTCTGTCTTCAGCAATTTATCAATTATCCTTTAAGTCTTCCCGCTAGTTGCTGGCTCTACTGCAAGCTTCTGCTCCTGGAATCTGTGATTCTCTGTATCTATCCCTCTGTCCCATTTTGGGGCAGTGGTTAGTACTGTGACCTCAATTCTTTGGTGGATCTAAGAAGAGTTACTAATTTTTAGTTTCCTCAGTGGTTTCCCTTGTTGTGAGGATGAGAAGGACAACTTACAAAATTTTTGCATGTTGAACTGGAAATAAAAATTATTTATTTAAGGTCATTTTTATATTATAAAAACACAAAACCTTGAAATATAGAAATAACATATCCATCAAGAGTGAAGGATAACTTTATTTACTTTCCAATATAATGAAGATAATGCCTCTTTATTGGGAAAAATTCAGGCCCGATTTCTTCTAGCCTATTCTAAAAGATGCAGATTGTCTAAGGTTGGGGTTTTACAACTATAACACAGATCTGCTGCATGCATAGCATCCACCTGGGCCCCACTGTATTACCTCATGAAACTTGGAGGTCAGGAGAACACACATCTGTAGATACTCATGTCATAATGATTACTGTGCTTTAAATAATAGTCTTTTGTTTCTGACTCCGAAAAAAAAAGGCTTTTTTTGTTTAAGCTGTAATTTTTCATTTCTAGGGGAGGAGAAAATTCCAATGAAATAAGTAAATACTTGGTTTCATTCTCTTTTTTTGAAAAAAATCATTTCCATAGGTTTTTAGGGAGCAGGTGATATTTGGTTACATGAGTAAGTTAAGTTCTTTAGTGGTGATTTGTGAGATGTTGATGCACCCATCACCCGAACAGTATACACTGAACCCAATTTGTAGTCTTTTATCTCTCAACGTCCCTGACCTTTCCCCCAAGGCCCCAAAGTCTATTGCATAATTCTTATGCCTTTGCATCCTCATAGCTTAGCTCCCACTTTTGAGTGAGAACATATGATGTTCGATTTTCCATTCCTGAGTTGCTTCACTTAGAAAAATAGTCTACAATTCCATCAAGGTTGCTGCAAATACCATTAATTCATTCCTTTTTATAGCTGAGTAGTATTCCTTTATCTATCTATCTATCTATCTATCTATCTATCTATCTATCTATCTTATCTATCACAGTTTCTTTATCCACAGTTGATTGATTGGCATTTGGGCTGATTCCATATTTTTGTAATTGTGAATTGTGCTGCTATAATTTTCTATCAGAATCCAGGAAACTATGCCAAGCTAACTTCCTTGCTTGTAAGTAGGGTCAAATCCCAGACTTATCACAGTTCTTGATATGTCTATCCACCAAAAATGACTAATATAAAATTATTTATTGTAGTTTTGTGCATAATAGCATACATTGGGAAATGAACTATTAAAAAGCAGGTGAATAAATAAATGTTGGTATTTCATACAATGGAATACTGCTTAGCAATATAAATGAATGAATTATTTGTGTATATACATATAATAACATGGATGAAAATCCCCAAATTATGCTGACAAAAATGAGGTAGACATAAAAGGGCACCTGTTTTGTGCCCCCATTTATATGAAATCCTTGAATTACCATGATTAATGCATGGTTATAGAAACCAGAACAGTGTTTGTTTCTATGTAGCAGACATTGACTGCACAGTGCCAGAGATGGAGGAGATCTTGATAGGGATGCAGCTGATATAGGTGCATTTTCAAAACAGATCATACTTTATAAGGAAGTTCTAAACTCAGTATCCATTTTGCAAATAATTTGAAACAAATTTATTAAAGTTTCACTCTTAAAAGAAACATGACTAGTTGTTAATGGTATGTGTGCACTAATTGAGCAATGCACAACTTCTTAAACTTTGAAATCGGATTGAACACTGCTACTTTCTCCTGTTTCACATTGATTATCCTGTGGTACTTTCTTTTTATCATTTCAACCTAGAAAATTCAATGAGTTTCACAAAGATATAATGTCACCAAAGGGAATTTAACATTATTTACAGTTGAAACTGAAATGCCTTGAGCTAATAGTTCAAACAGTGTCTGAGAGATATCAGAAGTCAGTGTATTTCCTTTGAACAATTTGAACATTTCCCTCCACTCACCTTTGTGTGTTTGTAACAGTAGACCAAGCACATTGGCTCCAGAATATGGAAAATACAGGATTGGATGGTTTGCAGGGCTTTTTCAACTCTGAAATGCTTTAATTCTATGTTGAGAGGAGATTTTTATAATAAGAAGACGTTCTGTCTTTACAGCAAGCATATTTAAGGGCACCATTACATTTTGAATTCTGAATTCTTCCTAATGAAAGATATTGATATGCAGCATAGATAGGAGTAATGATTTGAATCCAGACATATACGGATTTTGCATCCACTACTTACTGTCTGGGGACCAGAAAGTCAGTTAAATTCTCTGAGCCTCAGTTTTGTCAAGTGTAAAATTAAGATAATGTCATACATACCTCACTGCAGTGCGGTGGAATGAAAACAATACATGTAAACCTCTCAAGCAAGTTCGTAGCACATTGTTAGTGCTCAAGAAATGTCATCTATTAAAATAGCATTTTTATCACTCATTGAGTTTGGAGGATTTTTTTAATATGATGAGTTTTTTCTAAACAAATAAAGGAACTCATAATGTCAAATATATCACTCTATTAAATTAGGAGATGCAGACTAAAAGTAAAAATGTATGAACCAGCTTAAGTAACTCTTAATCACTTTTCTGACTACTTTCTGTCTTGCTTAACAAAACATATCAAATTTTAAAAACTCAGTATATGTTAATTCCATTTATTGTGCATAAGAATATTCAGAAAATTATATTTATTCTGTTTTCCAGTTTTTTTCTGGGGATTAGAAGATGGCATGGTCCTAAGAAATTATTGCCCACCTTGGTAACTTATTTTCAACACTTAAAAAAGAAATGTTTATCCCATTAATCAAATTATTTATATATGAGCTTGTATTTAATAAAATTACATTTAATATGACTTTCTATTCATCAAAATAAAGGGCAAAGGATAAAATCCTCTGTTAAGTTTTTTGTATTTTTGCTGTTTGAACTTCTGGTCAGTTTCTGAAGCTTTCCACCCTATATCTGTCAAACAGTTATTTCTCAATTTGAGCAAAATAGATCTTGAAAATTATGGCATCTCTACCTTCCCTTCTGAATGCATAACAGAACTGGGAAAAGGATGGAGGAAAGAAGGGAGAGAGGGAGGGAGAGAGAGAGAAAAAAATCGACTTACACCAATATTACAAATATCTATTCAAAGGTAAAAGAGAAAACTTGTTATGCTGTTTATTTTCATACTTACCAATTTGCAAATCATTTGTGATACTTGTGCCCTGTTGGAAGAGTTGATTCATGTATCAATTTTAGAAAGTTCTTGAGTCAAATCATAACTACTAGATAAGCTTCAGATCTGGCTGAAGAAGTAGAATTAATGTCACATTTCACTACTTTTGCCATTGAGAGACATACGTTTACCACAGGCTTAAGTACATGATATTTCTTGAGTAGTATTGTTCCTCTAAGCTCTGGCTTCACTGAGTAGTAAGGGTAACAACAAAGCGCTGGAACATAGCCAGTCACTGGCACAATAGCAGTGTTGGCAATAGCACTCTTGTGGGTCAGCTGTGGCAGGGATTGTAGACTACCCAAGAAATTGTAGAGACATGATCGCTTCAAATTCAGCAGGCAGAAGACACTGTGTAGGACTGAGTGAAATGAATCTACATACTTAAGCACAGGAAACTGAAAAATAATAGTAATGACCAGAGTAAACTAATATTCTTGACATGAAGTTATTGGTTTGAGATCCAACAAAAAGAAACCTACCTACTTACTCCAAAGGAAAGCAATAGTATCCTGCAAGGAATTGATGAATTTCTCTCTAAAATCTTGAAGAATTTATCTACGTGTTTATTGTGCATTTTCCTCCACCTTTGCGCTTTCAATTGTCCTGTAAAGGGAGTTTTCCCTACCTATTTCCCTGCCTCCACTGTGGACCAGCATAGAAGCAAAACCAATTACTCAGAGGAGGCGTTCGTGCACAGAAAGATTATAATATACTCTTACAGAGTCTCATTCTCTTACTTACAAAAACTAAATATGAATGGAGTAAGGTAAGAAGGCAGGCAGAACTGAAAGAAAGGACTTGGCCAAGAAATGAGAGAGAGAAGATATTGTTAGAAAGAGACTCAAAATTGAGCAGTTTATCAGTGGAGACTTTCCCTGTAATCCATCATCTGTGTCCAACTTTCTTTCCAACAATCCTAGACTTTTGTATAATAATCGGAGTGGGGAAATTATCTTAGGTGAGGAAAATTCATGAGCAAGGCGGAATTAAACAGGATCTGCTGGACATTTCTCTTTGCGTCTATGCAATGGTTAACATTGAAGATTAAAAAATCTTCATGTTAAGTCACTAGTTTGAAGCACCGTTATGAGTTCTAGGAAATTGTGAAAAATTCTGCAAGAAATCATTTAAGTTCTGTGTAAGAATTTTAAAATAGCAATTATATAAATTAATGTGATCTAGAGATTGATGAAATTTCTCTGGAGCCAGGAATGAGGCAAGAGCACAAGCCTAAGAAGTAATTGAACGCTGAGGGTCCTCACTGACCCCGGCTATATGATCACTGGTAGCTTAGAGCTTTAGTTTTAATGATTGCTTAAGAGAGAGTTAAAGACAAAGATAGGGCCATTGCATAGTGCGGAATTCAACTAAAGACCTTTGTGAAAAGCCCAGACTTACAAAGACCTAAGTCAAAGAAAGGATTAAATAAGAGATTCTCTGATTAGGATTTGCTTTGGGTGAAGGGAGAAGTAGTAGTCTTCCTAAAATATTTTGGGCCATATGTCTGTTCTTCAGTGGGCTTGCATCCTTAATTCACACTATTTGCAATTAAATAATTTTAATTGAAAGAAGATCTAAGTCTGTAGCTTTCTAGGACATAGAAAAAGTAGGTAAATTCCTTCTTGATAAACACACCCTCACATCAAGCTTCAACAAATTCCCAGAGAGTTTTAATAAACATATGTTCAGAATTAGAGATCATAAACCCTCCCAAAAATAAATTAGGCATTGTGAAAGAGCAACACCAGCAGTATTAGAATTATTGCAAATATAATCTGAGTATGACTAAGCTTATATGAATAAAATATGGAATAAAAACATGAGTAAAGACCAAGCATCTATCAAAGATGAATAGGCATAGTTGAGAAAAAGCAAATTGAATCTTTAGAAATAAAAATATAGTTAGTGAATTAAAACTAAGTTTGTGGTATAGCAGCTTAAAAGAGAACTAATGCCACAGAAGATATAAATGCAAAAAACATATAGTTGATGCCCAGAGAGATAAAATCATAGAAAAGTATAAATATGAGGCTCAGAAACATGAAGATGCTGAGATAGTTCAGCATGTATCTGTCAAAGTTCTGGAGAAAATAATACACTGAAGACAGACAATATTTTACTGGATAATGGTCAAGAATTTCCCAAAACTAATTAAGTCGTGCTGAGGGATACTAACAAGTCTCAAACAGAATAAATTTTCATACCTAGATATCAAACTAGAAAAGCTGCAGAGCACCAAATAAAAAAGTAAGTGCTTAGAAAAAGCAAAGATAAAGGAGGATTTACAAACAAAGTAATGAAAACTAAATTAACATTTGGCTTCTCAATAGACTCCCAGAAGTCACTAGAATTTTATTTTCTAAATGCTGAAAGTTTATTTCAACCTAAAATAATATACCCTACAAAAACAACTTTCAAGAAAGTCAACTTAAAGACACTTTTATAAATAAAAGGTCTATCACCAACAGATTCTCCCTGAAATGGTATCTAGAGGATATACTTTAGGAAAGAATATACTTTAGGAAGAATATAATTTAGAAACATCTTAGAAAAACAGTCTGAGATATATAAATAAATGAGGAACAAAGGGAGGTAATTGGAGAGGGCTTACAGGGAGCTTCAATAGCCTAGGAAATATTGTATTTCATTGTATTATTATTTATTGTGTTATATATGTTTTTATATGCACCAAATGCTTCATAATTTTAAAAACGGATGAAAATTATCATCCCATCCCAGTGGAAAAAAATACATTTATATAAGAGAAACAGGGGCATATTACCCAAAAAATCCACAGTGAAAAACAAATCTCTGGTAATAACTTAGAAAAGGAAGCAAAGCAAACAAATATTATTGACAACTGTTTGAACAAACTGTGTTAGACAACTGTTTCCCCCAAAGTATTTAAAGAGATGTTTTCAAGAAAGATGCGTATCTGACACATGTAAAGAACAGGTCAAGGAGACAACATAATCAACTAGGAAGTCATGGGAATTGTGTAGAGGAAAAATGGACCAATGAAATAGCAATAATAGAATGGCCCTTGCTAGAAAATTGATACAGAAAATTGCATCCGTGAGCTGAAGACAAATTTCAAAATTCTTTTAGAATGAAGTACAAAATAATAAGGTAAAGAAAGTAATGAAAGGACGATAAACATGAAAAACAGAGCAGAGCTACAAGTAAGAAGATTACAGATAGTGGTGTGAAAGAAAGCAGATAGAACATCCACAACATATTTATTGAGTGCCTCCTATTTGCAGGCTCTGGGGTAATACAAGCATATGTCATACCACTTACTACTATACTAACATGTAAAGTTAGCATTATTTCTCCAGTTATGGATATTAAGCCACAAAGAAGTTACTTGTTAAAGATCACATAGTTGGAATTTGAACCTAGGTTTTTCTAGTTCAAATGTTTGAACTGTTTATTGTTTTAAATAATATCAAGGAAGGTAAACTTCTAGTTAACTTACTTTGGATTAGAGAAGAAGTCATTTTGTGTTCATAACAGACAAAATATTAGTGCATATAAAAATATTAAAACTTTTTGCTCCAAATAATACAGCATATAAATCTTATACATATATATCTCATAACATATACATCAAAGGAAAATGGATAAGGAATATAATTTATGTGTGAATAAAAATGTCTAAAATCAAATCAACAATTACTGGATTCATCAAAATTGCAAAAGAATAAGCCTCAAAGTCAAGAAGATTTAAACAAAACTATATGTATAGTTTGATATTAGAATATGTAATATACTATTATAAAATGTTAAAGGAAAAATGTAATGTATCATTTATATAAACCAAAGGAGTTCAATTACAAGGTAATCTCTGTTATACTATAAAGGCACTTAATAGCTAAACCCCCTTAATAATAAAACATCTATTAAATGAGAATATGCTGACTCCTTTCATAAAAAGAATATTTTTCTAACCAACAGCCAAAACTGCATTTAAGGTTAAAATACCAGAATCATTCTCAAATCAAGAAACAAGTCACCAATATTATTTTTTTTAAATATTCTAAAATTGTAGTCAATTCAGTAAGTATTAAGAAAGTGGCTGGGGGCACAGTGGCTCACACCTATAATCTCAGCTCTGTGAGAGGCTGAGGCAGAAGGATCACTTGAGCCCAGGAGCTGGAGACAACCTTGGGCAACATAGTGAGACCCCATCTCTACAAAAAATCAAAACAATTAGTTGAGTGTGGTGGCATTTGCCTGTAATCCCGGTGACTTGGGTGGCTAAGGCAGGAGGGTCACTTGAGCCCAGTAATTTGAGGCTGCAGTAAGCTATGATTGCACCACTGCACTCCAGCCTATGCAACACAGCGAGACCATCTCTTAAAAAAATTAAAAATAATCTTAAAACAGAAAGTGTTATATATAGCTTTATAAAGTATACTGAATTATGATGATATGCAGATGGCATAACTACTTTTATTAAAAAATGACTTCTAATTCAACTAATTAGAATGTTTTCTATTTCTAAATATTGGCATGGTGCAGGGAAATGGGCACTCTCATGTAGTGTAATATGGGGCAGTAAATTTATTTTAAAAATTTATTGACATAAATTAAGAGCTTTGTGTTTTTAACTACTTGGACTCTATCCTAAAAATTGCCAGATCTATGCAAAAATATGTATATACAAAGATCATTACTATGTTGCTAATTAATATTACGAAATTGGAATATATCTAAATGTCCAAGCAACAAGGAATGCTTAATTAAAAATACTACACGTTCACTAAATTTGGATTTGGAAAGATGTCAAATAATATGGAATGCTAATTTCTTAAGTGGAAAGGGTATATATTATTTTTATACTATGAAAAATATAATTTAAAATAAATTTTAAAAAGACTCTCTATATCCAGTATGATCACCACAAAGGAAAAGGCTGATGCTATACTTAACATTTATTAACTTTTAGTGATATGATTACAGTCATTTCTATGTCTGTCTTTATGTATTTCTGTATTCAATTCAAATAGTAAGGGGATTAGGAGAAGAGAGAGAGAAAAAGAGGTTTCTCAGACCAAGACTATATTTGATTACAATCATTGCCATTAGCAAGAAACAATGTATAAATCAGGGAAGGTTGCTAGGTAACAGAAGCAGCACACCCTGGTGGTGAGCTGCCCATTCATGCACTCTCTAGGGAAAAGGATATCTTGATAACACAGTTATTTAATTGGGTCATTGAGTATCAGGACATTTGATATTATAAAATCATAATGCTATTAAACATTCAAATTATATAACACAATCTTGGATGAAGCAACTAAACCATATTAAATTTGGTGAATTTAATGTGCATGACAGCCAGACAGCTGGCTTCTCCTGGTGAAAGCCTGACTTCAACATGTTCACATCAATGAAAATGTTATCAAGTAGATGATCGTAAATTAATTCTCACAAAACTTAGAATGTATGGTATGTTTGTTCTCATTTCATAAATTGGAAACTGAAGATATAAAATGGACTTCTTCTCACAGAGAAATTAAATGGTAAACCCAGTGTTTGAGCATAGATCTTTCTTTTCCCAAAGTCCCATATTTCCTACTGTATTGTGCACTCCTTAAGGACAGACCCATATTCTTACTGCCTATCATGAGCCATGCATTCATCTCTAATCCTAAAACTAGCACCACAAGGTAGAGATTATTTTAAAATGAACACACACACACACACAGAGTTCTTTTCAACCTATTCCAACTCTGAGACATTTATGTGTTTGACTTCTGAGAGCCTAACCATCTCTTAGCTTGCACACTATCTAAATGAGGAAACAGGAAACTCCTGAAACTGCTTGAGAGTAAATGCAGCTGACCCTTGAACAATGTGGGCGGTAGGCCCACAGATTCCCTGTGTAGTAAAAAATCTGCATATAACTTTTGACTCCCCAAATACTTAACTGCTAAGTATAGAATGATCCATTTTGTAAGTCATCAAAAGCAGTCTTGAATCATTGGAACTCTTCTGCCAGATTGTCTAATGTCAATTTGATTCTGATGCTGCTTCTTCTATGTCATCTTCCTCATCATCTGGCAGTGGTTTAGAAGGACTCACCTCCATGAAGTCTATTCTGTTAATTCCTCTTGTGTGGTGTCTATTAGCTGTTGAATTTCTCCAAGATCCATATCTTGAAATTCTTCACTCCACCTTTGTTTTTTGGTGTTTTTTTTTTCCTCTTTTTTTCTTTTTTCTTTTTTTTTTTTTAATTTTGCCATATCTACATATCTCTTTTGTGATTTCCTGGATTGGCTTTATTATAAATCCCATGAAGTCATGCAACATCTGAACACAGTTTTCTCCAGTAGGAAGTTACTGTTTCAGGCTTGATGGCTTTCATAGCTTTTTCTATGGCAACGATGCAACCTTCAATGGTGTAATCTTCCCCAACTTTCATGATGTTCTCTGTACCAGGATTCTCTCCCAAAGCATTGACAATCGTTTTCTTAGAGTAATGTGCATAATGAGCCTTTTACATACATTGTATTTGGGGTCAAGTAGAACACCTTGATACCTTCAGTGTTGAACTAATGGGGTTCTGGGTAGCCAGAGCCATTGTCTGATATCAAAAGAACTTTAAAAGGCAATTTCTTACTGCTAAGGTACTTTTTGACTTCAGGGACAAAATATCAATGGATCCAGTCCAGAAAAGGGTTTCTCCTTGTCCAAGTCTTCTTATATGAGCAAAAGATTGCCAACTGGTGGTTATCTTTTCCCTTCAACATTCAGGAATTAGCAGTTTTATAGACAAGGACAATCCTGATTATAACCTCAACTACATTTACACAAAACAATACAGTTAGTCTATTCCTTCCCGCCTTAATTCCTGGTGCTTATTTCTCTTCTTGACTAACAAATGTCCTTTGTGGCATTTTTTTTTTTCCAGGATAGGACACTTTTATCTTCGTTAAAAACCTGTTCAAGCAGATACTCTTTCTCCTTAATGATTTTATTACTGGCTTCCAGGAACTAGTATGGTGCCTCTTGCTTGGCAAAAGCTGCTTCTCTTCTCGTCTTGATACTTTTAAAGCTCAGCCTCTTTCTAAAATGATCAATCCATACTTTGCTGGCCTTAAATTCTCCAGCTTAGAATCTTCACCTTCCTTTTGCTTGAAGTTGTCGTATAATGGCTTCACCTTTTCTTGAATCATACTAATGTCTATAGGTATGCCTTTCTTATAGTAATACAGCACCTACATAAAAGCTGCATTTTCAATATGCGATAAAAAAGGATTTCACAAAAACTACAAGGTTTTTGTGTCTCCTGGTGTAGCACAGTGATCCTTGTCCTTATGTTGGATTCATTTATCTTAAAATGACAGGCAACTGAAGCTGCATACCTCAGTCTGTGGTACAAATCAAGCAATTCAACATTTTCTTATAATATCATGACTTCTTTCTTTTTGTGGGGGAACACTTAGAGCATCATTACTGGCACCTCCTATGGGTCCCATGGTGCTATTCGAGTTTAAACTGGGGCGCAAAACACTGAAAAATACTCAAGAACTGTAAGAGATCATTTTTTACTTTGATTTGCAATTTGCTGGATAGACAGAACTGCTCTCGTGGAGATAATAAGCATCACAGGGCTTTTTAAAGGGATACTTGATCACGCTGCAACAGCAGCAGGAGGTGACTCTAAAATTATTATAGTATTACAATATGTAATGTAGTTATTTTGTGCAGTTATGATTTAATAGTGCATTTTTGTATTTGTTAACATTTTTTCTCAGTTGGGAATGGCACTATGAATGGTCTGCGTTTTTTGCATAAGTTGTGATAAATTTTAACATTTTGTAATAGATTTCTGTATATTTTAGTGGCAAATGATAAAATAGACTGGTCTTTGCATACATTTTTTGCATTCATGACATACCTAAACTTTTCTTAAGTTTTTCAATATATCTAGGCTACACAGTTTATCTGCAAGGTTTCTCAAATTGTCTTCAATTTCAGAAGTTTTTCCAGTCTATCAACTGAAAAACATTTGACCATTTTTTTCCTTTGAAAATCAAAATAGCATTTTATTACCTATTGCTTTCTATGTTAATTTAAAAAGCTATCAAATAAAATCTATGTTTTACTGCTTATTTGGGGACATTTTGTTGGAACTTCAGATGTAAATATAGCTTTTTCTTCAAATACTAAAGACTGTTGAATTCAGGCTACACAGACAATCAGATAGTTCAATTATAAGGCTGAATGCTCTGTAGGTTTCTGGGGGAAAAAAATGTACATTTTACACTACTTTGAAGTAATGTCACAAAATCGTTTTAACTGACTGTTTTTTTCTATAGTTTTTCTATAGTTATTGGTTTGGTCCTTAAGAAAATCTATGAAAATCAGCCGGTCACTGTGGCTCATGCCTGTAATCCCAGCACTTTGGGAGGCCAAGACAGATGGATTGCCTGAGCTCAGGAGTTTGAGACCAGCCTAGGCAAGATGGTGAAACCCCGTCTCTACTAAAACAGAAAAAATCAGCCAGATGTGGTGGCAGGCACCTGTAATGCCAGCTACCCAAGAGTCTGAGGCACAAGAATTGCTTGAACCCGGGAGACGGAGGTTGCAGTGAGCCAAGGTTGTACCACTGTACTCCAGCCTGGGCAGCAAAGCAAAACTCTGTCTCCAAAAAAAAAAAAAAAGATATGAAAATCAATGTGTGTGTTTTTGTTGAAGCATAAGAGGAGTTAAAGAAATGGTACATTATACTTTTCTTCACATCCCTATTTATTAATTCATCCTATAATTTGATAACAGTTTATTCAATGTTTGTATGTATGAGGCACTATGATTGGCATCAAAAATTTCTAAAAGAAAAGAAAAAGTACTATGGAGTTCTCTAGCCATATGTTCTTTGGCACATTATGTAACCTGTTTGAATCCCAGTTCTGTCACATGTATATTGAAGATAATAATTTCTACCATGTAAAGTTTAGATGTAGGCTTAATAATGATGCATATCAAGCCCCAGGGCCATGGAGTGGGAATTAGCATATGTCAATTCTTAATAGTATATGAACCAACCCTCAAAATATTAGGCGAGATGAGACTTTGCAGATAATTAGTGATGGGTTCAACTATTGAATTCACCTTTAAGATTTGTATGATCCTCGGCAAGTTCATTTCAATTCTCAGTATCTAAATTAATGAAGTACCCACTTAGGCCAAATAGATTTCAGAATGGGCTCACATTAAAGTGTTTCACAATTTTATATTTTTTACATTATATTATGCTGATACCAAAAAACAGTATCTTAGTAGTCTATGTTAGTGAGACAAGTTCATATGACTCATGGTACTTGCTTAAGTGGAGTAAAGTGTTAGGGCCTTTAATTGATGAAGATTCCTTTTTTTCCTCTAGTTTTGAACTACAGAAGAATTAGCACACATCTGGTGTGAAAATTTCCACAAACAATCATAGAAAGTCAATTAAAATGATATTCTGATATCATTTCAAAGCAATTGTGATAGAGAATTCCTTTTGTGTAGGAAAGCCTTTTGTATAGGACTATGTGCAAACCACTGTTGCCAGTTTTGTTCCACCTACAGAAATAACAACACATTACAAACTTCTTAGTAGTAGCAGTTATGTCAGATGTTGTCCCTTTGGAAAGGAGGAATTATATCTTATGCTACTTCTATATAGTCCGTGGCATGTAGTAGATTCTTAATGCAGAGTTAGTAAGTGATAGTTAAAAGGATGATTTGATAACGTTAGTTTTGGGTCTGTCAAAGCCTACTTCTAATCCACAAATCTTTGCCTTCCTAAACTAAGTGTAGGTATTATAAACCAAAAGATATCTGAGACAGGTCTGAATCAATTAAGAGGTTTATTTTGCCAAGGTTAAGGATCATGACCTGTGACACAACCTCAGGAGATCCTGAGAGCATGTGCTTAGGTTGGTTGGGTTACAACTTGATTTTATACAATTTAGGGAGACAGAAGTTGCAGGCAAAGATATAAATCAATCCATTTAAGATATACATTGATTTGGAATGGAAGGACAGGACATCTTATAGAAGGGGGCTTCCAGATTATAGGTGGATTCAAAGATTCCTGACTAGCAACTGAGTGGAAGGGTCAAGCTCTATCTGAAAAATTGAAGTCGGCTTTAGTTAAAGTAAGCAAGAGTTAGTGGGGGTGGTTGTGGAAGCCAAGGTCTTGCCATGTATATGAAACCTTAAGGTAGCAGAGAGAATAGAAGTCAATGTCACTTATTGCACCTTAAAAGATTTCAGATTCCCTGGAAATAGCTAGATAGGGAAAGAGATTCTCTAAATAATGTAAATTTCACCCACAGGAGATAGTTTTTCAGGACTCTTAAAAATATGTCAAATAAATATATTTTGAGGAAAAATACTCTGATTTCTTTCAGGGCCTGCTATTTGTCATGTGACATTATACCAGAGTCAGGCTGGAATAAGTTTCTTATTGCTACAGACTCTGTTCTGTCAGTCTTAAGGTCTCAACTGTAATGTTAATGCTGGTCAGTTGTATCTAAAAATCCAAAAGGGAAATGGAATAATGAAGCATGTCCAATTCCTCTTCCCATCATGATCTGAACTAGTTTTTCAGATTTCTTTGGAATCCCCTACATTGAGAGGGGTCTCCATTCAGTCAGTTAGGGGGCTTAGAATTTCATTTTTGGTTTACATTCTCTCCCTTCTGGCCAAAATTTGCCAGAGGTAACATCAACGGCCGAACTTTTATTTTGTCCCATAGCATTGCCGAGATGGTGTGGCTGCTTGCCCCGGGTCCATCCTGACCCTCAGTGGGACCCACATGGTCAATGGACTTAGAGACAAAAGACTGATAGCTAATTTAAGTGTTCTAGGTCAGATGGGAGTGGAAGTGGGCAGGCATTCATCAACCCTTAGAATTATTTAAACCATATAAAACCCAAATGCAAAAGTCAAGGTTACAAACGTGGCTTATCTGTAACTTTTATGCATTGAGCTACCTTAAACTTGATTTTAGCTACAGACTTGTAGCAATCAGCTATACAGAACATAAGCATTTTGTTAAAACCATTTTAGCTAAGGAAATTAGAGATTTTGGTTATGCCACTGTGCTTTTGCAGTCTTTTTAGTAATTTTTCCTGAGGTGGTTGAAAACATTTTTTATATATATTTACATAAATGTCATAACTGAGAGCACTACACCCAGGAGACTTTATTACCAGGTATCTGGATATCCTCTCAATAATTTTTCTTTAAATTCAATGGGAAGCAGGGAATTCTTTACAGTTGGGATGAATGAAAAGGGCCATGAAATGTCCCAGGAGGTAAAGTCCCTCATTTTGCCAGCTGTTTTGGCATCTGTTTGCCTGTCCTTGATTTGGGGGGCCTGGACTAATTCTCTCCCTCAAAATCAGCCCTTATGATCTCACATGCCCACATTTTCCGTGACAGTTCCTGGATTTAGAGGGAAGGAGCTCATATAGTTTTAGCAGCAGGGTGCTAACAATGAAAACAGATAAGGTCCAGTGGGATTTAAAAAAAAAAAAGGTAATCTTTGTTGTATTACCCAATTTTGTAGGCTATATATAGAATTAGCAACATTTTAAACAAAAAGGACATGACATAAGCCCTGCCTAAATCTGACAATGACAGGAAAAGGAAATACACGGGTAGCTAAACATTTAAATGATCTAATATTAAGGTATAAACAAATTATATTAATTTAGACAGAGGAAAAATTATTAAATGAGTACTTATGTCTTTGCATACAGTTCTGGTCCAATGTCATATGGAAGCAAACTATTTTGACTGCCATCTTTTTCCCGGTTTGAAGATGAGGCTTTTGTAAACTTGAATTTGGTGCCAGATACCAGAGTTGACGTTTAGGATTCAGTAAGAGTCAGTGCCCCCTTTTAGAGAAGATAGGGGTACCCAGGAATTAAAGCCCTGCAACTTAGCAGCACAAAGGTTAGTTAAAAATATTTGATAAAAGATTCTTCTTATTGGAGCTGGAGGGAGTCTCAACTGATAGCTAATCATCAGGCTTGAGGTGGTAATACTGGAGTTAATGACTTAATTGGAAGCTGTAGGAAGATTTTATAACTTTGAGGTGATTAATTTTTATAGTTTCGATAAGTCTCCAACAATAAATCTAAATCAGAGACTAAATTTAGGATTTTCTTTTGAGGATGTTTCTTAAAGATGTTTAAAGGCCCAAAACAAATTTATTAAAACTGGTCATTGTAGAATAATAGCTATTCATTTAACTAAATAGATAATTGAAATACTTCAAAAGAGATAAAGGAAGTTCACGTGGATATAAAACTTTAATCCTTTTAAAGTTTAGCTTTTTAATTAATTTTTAAAAACCTAATGAAAACAATACAGAAATTAATTTGATAAAATGTGAAATATTTATTTCTTAGGCTACTTACAAACAAACAAACAAAAACCCTGCTGCAGTGATTGTTTTTCCTTATGGGAAGCCCATTTGGATAACCTGAAAGCCAAACCTGCTGAAAAGTAGGTAGGTTTGTACTTTAGTCTCTATTTTTTAACTGGAGCACTGAGCTCAGGGCAGAGCCCACAGAGAATTCTGGGTCACTCAAAAGAGAGAAAATGCCACAGGACCCGGCCATGTTATGTTCTTACAGTGCAATTTGTTATGAAGACATTTCTCTAAGTGTTTAAACTGCACCCTTTTAAAAATTTTAAACATGCAAAGGGTACCCCCTGTAATAATAACTATTTAAGCAATTGCCATTAGCTGCCTCTAAAAGTATATTTCTTACCTCGTTATTACACACACCAAGGTTAAACATTTTTTCATAATGCAAAGTAATTCCCAGTACCCTCAAAAGTAAAAAATATCATGTAATGCAGTACAAAAAGAGAGAAGTTTTTCTGTTTTGTTTTTTGTTTTTCTGCTTTTTCTGTGACCTCAGTGGAAATCTGTTTGCTTATAACTCTTGGTATCCCATGAGGAAAAACAGACTTCTCATAAGTAGAGGAGTCTCGTTGCCCACTGCTCCCACTGCCTCCTTTCCCACCCAGCCCCCAAGGGATCCCAGGCTGCCAGAAATTCCTTTCTTCTTTCTAGGTCCCTCATGGGGTAGAGGTGGCAAGAGGGAGGAGAGACAGGAGGAAGTAAAAGGAAGAAACGGAACTTAGTTGACTGAGGAGAGAAAAAAAGCATAAAGAAAAAAAGCATACACACACACACACATTGGATATTTGCTATTAATTAAGCTGACCTTTAACCCTAGAGCTCTTAAAAAAAATCTTTTAAATCTGTTACTATCTTATCTTAGCTGGGACAAACAGCTGATACTTCAAAAGTAGCACAAATATCAAACCAGCAAGGACTTGATGTAAGAACCAAACCTAGGCTGCCAGGGTGAAAAGGGCAAATCTTAGCTATTGAACTGTAACATGAGGTGGCTGCCATTGCTCTTTCAGTTTAGGCTTCGCTAGCAAAAAGTGGCCTTGCTGGGTACATGAAGTTCCCCATGTACTCAAATGTTTTAATTTTTCTTTTTCCTGGACTCTTTTTCCCTTCCCCCCGCCTTTGTTTTGCAGCTGTGGGAATTTCAACCAGTTTAGAGGCTTTGTTCCCCCTAATTTGAGACTTTGCTTCAGATATGACCAAACCTGGTACAGTTGGTCAAGCCCAATGAGAGAAGGGCTGAAACAACAGAAGGCAACAACAAAAACGGAAACATACAAATAAAAAATTGAAACTAAATAAGCAAATGATCCCACAATGTATACAATTACTGAGCACTCTAAAAGTGAGGGAAAATTAAGACCCACTGATTGTGAACCTAAACCTTTAGTTATTAAGCAGAAATTCCAAGCCCAAGTCCCAACTCGGCAACTTATCTAGGAATGGGACACAGGCTGAAGACTGCTCTCTACAATCTTAGAAGCAGGAAAAAAACTCAAACTTGCCTTCCTTGGTGGAAGCAAGTGGAAACTCCAGAAAAAAAGTTAAACTGCTCGTCATTGTCACGGAAGCAAGGACATTTGCCTTTCTTATTGGAAGAGAGCAGAACTCCAGAAAAGGAGGGTTTTTTTTGTTTTTTTGCTTTTCTATACAGCAAAATGAACCTTAGATTTCACTCTAAATTTGAGAGATTCTCTGGAGTGGGGAAGCTCTTTCACCTCAGCAGATTGTCCTCATGGTTTGAGCAATGAGGAGCCTGAGCTGGTAATAAGCGCTGATAGAAGATTTGTGAAAAGTCAGGGCACCTCCACTCTGGGTCCCTTCCATTGATCACTAATTTGTAAACCAAAAGGTATCAGAGACAGGTCTCAAGTTAGAGATTTATTTGGCCAAAGTTAAGGATTGTGACCTGTGACATAGTCTCAGAAGGTGCTGAGAACCTGTGCCCAAGGTAGTTCAATTACAGCTTGATTTCATGCATTTTAGGGAGTCTCTCAACTTGAATAGATGCCTCTCTCAGCCTAGGGGATTTCAAAGAAATCTGAAAAACTAGTTTGGACTATGATGGGATGGGAAGGGGGGTTGGACATACCTCATTATACCCTCTCCCTTTTGGAGTCTAGGTAAAACTGATCAATTGTTAACATTACAATAGAGATCCTAAGGTTGTTTCCGTGACAGTGGAGAGCAATTTAACTCCTTTGTGGAGTTGTCACCTACTTCCATCAAGGAAGACAAGCTTGAGGGTTTTTTTTCCTTCATCTAAGATTGTGGAGAGCAGTCTTCAGCCTGTGTCCCATTCCTAGATAAGTTGCTGAATTGGAGGTTGGGCTACTCCAACCTGACTCTGGTATAATGTCACATGACAGATAGTGGGCCCTGAAGGAAATCAAAGTATTTTAATCCCAAAATATATTTATTCAACATATTTTTTAATAGCCCTGAAAAGCTATCTTTCGTGGGGGAATTTACATTTTTTAGAGAATCTTCCTTAAGGAGTTCTTTCAAAGAGTCTAATACCTTTTAATATCCAATAAAAGGCATGCACATCCATCTTTCTGACACATGCTACTTGGAGGCTTCATCTACATGACAAGTGTTTGGGTGAAGGAAAAGGGACAAGATGGAGGAAGGTGAACAAGATGGAGCAGTCCCTGTTGTTTCCAGGTTCTTCTTCACAGACTTTCCCGTTCCCGGGAAAAATTCTCATGCCTGGGAAAAGAACCAAATCAACTGAGCATGCGCAGAATGACGTCAAGCCGAGGACACCGAAATTCAAGAAGCCACTCCTACACACACGCCCCGAACTCCTCCCCTTTCAGCTCCCAGGCATAAAAGTCCGCCGCTGGCCGGAGCCGGTGTGACTTCTTCGGCCCCCGCATTTGTGGACTGGAGAACGTCACCCGAGAGCGCCGGCGCGACTTCCCTGGCCCCCCACACCTGAGGACCAGAGAACTTCGCCTGAGAGTGTGTGCATATTTGCAATAAAAAACTGCCACTTTCTTACGTACTTTGGCCTCATGTTTAATTACTTAGCTCTCCTAAATTAAGTTACATTAAATTAAATTAAAACAGTTGGTGCCGAAACCCGACCCAGGAGGAGACCCTTCCTCAATGTTCCCTAGGGGTCTAACGAACCTCCTCCGCAGCGAATCGGCTCCCAACCCAACCAGCCACGAACACCAAACAAGTGTTCCAGCTTCCCACTGGTGCCGCTCTGAGAATTTCTCCTTCGGTGAGTACTCCCCTTTGTTAACCATCTCCGTCCGTTTCTATGTCCTTGGCCTGGAGTTGTACGTACGCCCAAGGACGTAGCCACCCTGTGGCGCAGTGAGGCCTTCAACCCAGAGACGTCCGTCTTGAAGTTCCTCAATTCTCCGTTAGTGGCTCCAGGAGCCCCCGGTCTCTAGCAGCGTCAAAGGACGCTTTGCCACTGCGTGAGGTCGGTTTCCATTTCTGGTGGTTAAACAATGGGAACCTCACAATCGAAACCTCTCCACTGTGGCATGGCAGCAGTATAAATTAGACAACCAATCTCAATGGCCACCAGACGGCACACTTGACTATAACATTCTATTAGATCTCTCTAATTTCTGCCAGAGGCTCAGAAAGTGGTCAGAAATTATCTATGTTCAAGGCTTTTAGGACTTGCGCTCGTCCAGACCTGTGCGCCTGGTGTTAAATGGCCCAGGTCTTGTTAGCCTAAACCCCTAAACCCGGCCCTTGGCCCCCACCTCAGCAACTGAGGAGGACTCCA
>NW_012110286.1:988535-1068068 GCF_000951045.1 Mandrillus leucophaeus | reverse complement strand
GTTCCCGGGAAAAATTCCCACGCCCAGGAAAAGAACCAAATCAACTGAGCATGCGCAGAATGACGTCAAGTCGTGGACACTGAAATTCAAGAAGCCACTCCTACACACACACCCCGAACTCCTCCCCTTCCAGCTCCCAGGCATAAAAGTCCGCCGCCAGCCGGAGCCGGTGTGACTTCTTCGGCCCCCACATTTGTGGACCGGAGAACATCACCCGAGAGCACCGGCGCGACTTCCCTGGCCCCGCACACCTGAGGACCAGAGAACTTTGCCCGAGAGTGTGTGCATATTTGCGATAAAAAACTGCCACTTTCTTACGTACTTTGGCCTCATGTTTAATTACTTAGCTCTCCTAAATTAGGTTACATTAAATTAAATTAAAACAACAAGAATCTTGGCCTCCATAATCCCCTACTTACCTTTAGTCAAGCTGACCTCATTTCTTTATGGAGAGCTTAAGCTTTCCAATGAATTGTCAACCAAGAAATCTTTAAATCCACCTATGACCTGGAAGCTCCCTGCTTCAAAGTGTCTCATCCTTCCAGGCCAAACCTATGTAAACCTCAGATTTACTGATTTATGTCTTTGTCTGTAACTTCTGTCCCCCCAAAATGTATAAAATCAAGCTGTAACCATACAGCTTTGCCCACATGTTCCCAGGACTTCCTGAGATTTTGTCACAGGTCATCATCCTTAACCCTGGCAAAATAAACTTCTAAATCGATTAAGACAGATCTCAGATACGTTGTGGTTTACAATATAAATGTAAACAAGTGTATATTTTAAAAAGAAGACCTTTATATATGTGGTGAGATGTGCAAATAAAATACCAAGGCTTTCAACACAACTTATATACCTTATAGTTCATTATTTTTGTATGAATGAAAGGATGTTCAAATACCATGCATGGCTATTTCCAATACCTTTTCAATTTTCACTATGTTTCAGCATCAAAGTAAACTTTGCAAACATAAGATTTTCCTTGCCTGCTCAATAATCTCATTTCTTATTCATGTTTCAAATAGAACAAAACTGCCAAACCTTACCTTTGAAAGCCATTTTTCAGAGAAATGGCCTTTCAGTATTGTGTGAGCTTCTGCTTTATGCAATCAATAATAAACCTTTAAATGCTTTCTTGGAATATAACACATTTTCTTGTTGTTTTGGATAAGAACCCAAATACTATATTACATTCACCTAAAATTTATTTGCTCTTTCAACTGCATGAGAATGGTTACTTCTGTGGTGTATTTTATTAGTACACTATTTATTGACAACTCTTTCTTATGCTGGTTTTTGGTTAGTTCATATTGGGGATGTATTGAAACTTAATCTTTATTATCTCTTTTAATTTAACATGTACAGCTGAGAAACTTTAGTGTTATCCCCATCACTTGTCAAGACATCTGTTCTGCATTCTGCCATTACTTGGATTTTTCATTAGGTATGAATCACCTCATTTCCCTATACTCTGGTTTCTCTCAAAATAAAGTGAAATAGAATAAGTTTCTTTCTAGAACTTTTAGGACTAAGACCTCTTCCTGGCAATGTCTTTTAGACCACTTTAATGAGTGTGACCTAAGCTTAAATTTTCAGATTCTCCAGCTGAATTTTATATGAGGATATCTTGGTTGGAATAAAAAGTAAATAAAATTGTAAACACCTATTCATAGAGCAAGTTAATTAAATTGTATGGCTATTATAGAATGCTGTTTTAAAAAATATTTACTGCTGTTGAGAAATGTTTATAACTCCAAACATTAGAAGCATTATAGTAAAATGTAAATGCATCAAATACAGCACATTCTGTGGCAAAAATAACTATTTGGCTGTTCTGGCTCTTCATCCCTAAATTAGCCTTGCTAATAGTTTATTCCAAAAGAAAAGAAAATTTGTTTTCAATACCACTTTGTAAGTATGTTTTCTGTAATACAAGTTCTATAAAAGATTAATTGGTGTTCTGTTAAAGGGTTATAAGGCCAATAAGTTTGAGAAATAAGTCAAATAAGATCAAATAGGATTTTTAATTACATGAGACTCCAAAACTTTTAATGTATTGATAGTCATTTGGGACCTTAAAGAGGGTAAAACAGCTTATATTGTGATGAAACCCGATTTTGTCATCTTTTTTTTTCTTTCATCATTAGTACATTTCGTGTTCTGTCCAAGAAATCTTTGCCTACTCTAAGATTGTGAAGATTTTATCCTATGCTTTTTATTTAAGAAGTTTTATCATTTTTAACTTTTGCATTTAGGTCTCTGAACCCTTTTTAGTTAACTTTAAGTATGACGTAAGTTGGGAAATTTAGAGTATTTTTTCCACCAAAATACCTAGTTGTTTTTACATCATTTGTTGATAAGATTATTCTTTCATTCTCTTACGCAGGCACAATTGTCAAAATCAACTGGCCATATATGTGTGGGTTTATTTCTGGACTCTCTAGTCCGTTCTATTGATTTGTCTATCTTTATGCCATGAATATACTACTTTGATTATTAAAGCTTCATATTAAGTCTTGATATCTGGTAGTACTAAGGGAGGAGACCACCCCTCATATCATCTTATGCCCAATTTCTGCCTCCAAAGAAAGAAGAAGTAAAAACTAAAAGGCAGAAATGAAATCCACAGGCAGACAGCCCGGCGCCGCACCCTGGGCCTGGTAGTTAAAGATCGACCCCTGACCTAATTGGTTCTGTTATCTATCGATTACAGACATTGTATAGAAATGCACTGTGAAAATCCGTATCTTGTTTTGTTCCGATCTAATTACCGGTACATGCAGCCCCCAGTCACGTAGCCCCTGCTTGCTCAATCACTCACGACTCTCTCACATGCACCCCCTTAGAGTTGTGAGCACTTAAAAGGGACAGGAATTGCCCACTCGGGGAGGTTGGCTCTTGAGACAGAAGTCTTGCTGATGCCCCCGGCCAGATAAACCCCTTCCTTCTTTAACTTGGTGTCTGAGGAGTTTTGTCTGTGGCTCGTCCTGCTGCATTACAGGTCTTACAACTTTGTTCTTTTCCAAATGTGTTTGCCTCTGCTAGGTTTCTCATTTGCATTTTACTTTTAGTATCCCTCCATCAAGTTGTACAAGAAAGCCTGCTGAGATTGCACTGAATCTACGGATATCTTTGGGAAGAACTGACATCTTACAGCGTTAAATTTTCTAATTCATAAACATGGTATATCTCTCCAAGCATTTATGAGGGGTTGGCAAACATTTTCTATAAAGAGCAAAGCAATAAATATTTTAAGTTTTGCTAAATTATTTGGTCTCTCTTGCAACTTCTCAACTGCAAAAGTAGCCATAGCCATATGTAAACAAATGAGTATAGATGTATTCTAAAAACAAAAGCAGAGCATGAACAGCAGGCCATAGTTTACCAATCTCTAATTTATGTCATCTTCAGTTTCTCTCACCAATACTATAGTAGTCCCTTCTTACCTGTGGAGCATACATTCCAAGACCTCTGGTGGATGCCACAAACTGCAGATAGTACCAAACCCTGTATATACTATGTTTCTTTCTATATATACCTATCCATGATTAAAGCTTAATTTACAAATTAGGCATAGTAAGAGCTTAACAATAATAACTAATAATAAAATAGCAAAATTACAACAATATGCTGCAATAAAAGTTATGTGAATGTGTTCTCTCTCAAAATATCTTATTATACTCACCTATTTTAAACTGTGGTTCACCTCGAGTAACAGAAACCTTGGAAAGCAAAACCACCAGTAAGGTAGAGGACTTCTGTATTTTGTAGTTTCAGTGTACATGATGTTAACCTTACCCTTAAGTATTCTATATTGGATGCTTTTGTAAATTGTAGTTTTTAAATATTAATTTCTTATTATTAATGGCTTGAATAAGAAATTATCATTGATCTTTACATACTTATCTTGTATCCTGGGACACTACTAAATTCACTTATCATTCCAGAAATTTTTGGTAGGTTCCTCATAAATTTATTGTCTGCAAATAAAGACAGTTTACCTATTTTTTCCCAATATTAGTTATTTATTTAAATATTTATTTATTTTTGTTACACTGTGTTGTCTAAGATAGCCAGTTCCAGTTGAATAGGAGTAATGAGAAGAGACATCTTTGCTTATAGCTAACTTTGGAGAAGGCATTAATCTTTTTCTATAAAATAAGGTGTTAGCTGTGACTTTATGTGGATGCCTTTTATCAGGTTGAGGGAGCTTCTATTTCTAGTTTGCTGAAATGTTCTATCATGGCTGAACACTAAATTTTTTCAGATGGTTTTCTTCTTTATTCAAATAATATGGAAAATTACATTGACTGACTTTCAAATGTTAAATCAGCTACACATTGCATGGAAGATCTCTAGCTGCTCTTATTCCTTATAATACATTTTTGGATTAGATTTGCTGATACTTTGTTAAGAAGTTTTGTGCAATGTTCAGAAAAGATGTAACTATATCTGTAGATTTATTTTCATGTAATATCTTCGGTTTTGGCAGAATAACTCTGGACTTCTACAGTAAGTTAGAAAGTGTTTTTCTTCTGTTCCCTTAAAGAGTTTGTGTATAATTGGTATATTATTAATATTTTTTCCTTAACTGTTTAATAGAATTTGCCATTGAAACCATCTGGGCCTGGAGTTTCCTTTGTGGGAAGGACTTTAATTAGAAATTTAATTTCTAAAATAGATATAGATCAATTTAAACCTTTTTTATGTGAGCTTTCATAAATTGTGGCTTTCAAGTTTGCCCTTTTTTTATCAAGTTGTCAAATTTATTGCCATAAGGCTGTTTTAAATATTCCTTATTATTCTTTCATGTGTACAGTATATTGGTAATGTCTACTCCTTCAATGCTCATGCTGGTAATTTATATTTTCTCTCTTTTTCATTAATCAATTAGCTAAAAACAATTTAGCTAAAGATTTTCTAATTGTATTGATCTTTTCAAATAAGTAACTTGTTTACTTTCCTTTTCTTCTTCCATTTCACTCGTTTCCTGTAATTTGCTTTGTGTGTATTTTTCTTTTTCTAAAGGTAGAAGCTTATTCTATTGATTTTGATCTTTTTGTAAGGTATTTATAACTATAAATTTCTAAAAACTGTTAGCTACATCCCTCAAATATTGGTATGTTTTGTTTTCATTATCATTCAGTTCAAAGTATTTTACAGTTTCTTCTGTGATTTCTTCTTTGATCCGTTGTTTATTTAGATAAAGACTTGTTGTTTATCTTGGAAACTTGTCAGAACATACCTTAGGAAATATTAAGCACTGTTCTTGCTTACATTTAGAGTATAAGGCATGTTTAGAATATAAAGTATGAGTACAGAATAGACTCAGGATTGAATCTACGTATATACACGATCTATATTCCCCCACAGGTTATAGCAGATTTGATTTCATTTCAGAGAGTTATTGAGATCCAAGATGGTATCACATTGGAGGGAGTGGCATAAATGTGAAGGAGAAAGTTTCAGTATCAGAGCAGACATGATGCTACAGGTCAGGAGAGTCTTGGGTTGAGGACATCAAGCTTGATGCATAACAAAAACTTATAAATGCAACAAAGTCAAAAAGCACACAAGTCTCAAATAAATAAAATAAGTAATCACAAAGAACTTCTATAATATGACTCTGCTATATAATTAGAGAATATTTAGCAAAAAATTATAGGATGTATGCTAAATATAAACAATTCAAAAGTGAGTAGCTTATGTGGTATGGTAAAATTCATTAGATGTGTTAAAAATAGATGGTAAGTTTGTAGCCTGAAAGACATGTTAAAGGTAGAATAAATGAAATATATACTAGAATGAACAAGAATATTACATATAATAGAAAAGGATAGAAAGTTGTAGTTATGATCATGCCCTTTTCAGGCAGGCATTTTTATATATAATCTTTAAGTTGGCCATTATCAGTGACATCCAACATGGTCCTATTCTAACCCATTCACATGTTTTGTGTCTATGAGGTATAGATAAAACCCATAGTTGTTTAGGAGGCTAATTGAAATAGAATTTTGCTTCAAATTTTGCTCCTATGCCTCTCTGATATGGTTTGGATTTTTGTGCCCTTTGAATCTCATGTTGAAATGTAATCCCCGGTGTTGGAGATGGGTCCTGGTGGAAAGTCATGAAAGTCAAAGGGAAATCTTTGGGTCATGAGGCTGGATCCCTTACTATCGGGAGAACCGGCTCCCGATGTTTAACGTGGGTTCTTTTCTATTTCCTAAGTGTCTCGGCTAGGATGAGAAATAAAGAGAAAGAGCACAAGAGAGAGAAATTTAAAGCTGGGTGTCCGGGGAGACATCACATGTCGGCAGGATCCCTGATGTTCCCCGAGCCGTAAAACCAGCAAATTTTTACTTGCGATTTTCAAAAGGGTAGGGAGTGCAGGAATAGGGTATGGGTCACAGAGATCACATACTTCACAAGGTAATAAAATATCACAAAGCAAGTGGAGGCAGGGCGAGATCACAGGACCACCAGAAGAGGAGAAATTAAAATTGCTAATGAAGTTTCGGTGGCATTGTCATTGATAACATCTTATCAGGAAACAGGGTTTGAGAGCAGATAACCTGTCTGACCACAATTTATTAGGTGGGAATTTTCCTCCACCTGATAAGCCTGGGAGCACTATAGGAGACTGGGGCTTATTTCATCCCTTTGGCTTCGACCATAAAAGACAGATTGCCTTAAAAGGGGCTGTCCATAGGCCTACCTTCAGGGTGCATTCTCTTTCTCAGGGATGTTCCTTGCTGAGAAAAAGAATTCAGCGATATTTCTCCTATTTGCTTATGAAAGAGGAGAAATATAGCTCTGTTCTGTCCGGCTCACCAGCGGCCAGTTCAAAGTTACCTCTCTTGTTCCCTGAACATCGCTGTTATCCTGTTCTTTTTTTAAGATGCCCAGATTTCATATTGTTCAAACACACATAGTCTACAAACAATTTGTGCAGTTGACACAATCACAGGGTCCTGAGGTGACATTCATCCTCCTCAGCTTACAAAGAAGACGACAGGATTAAGAGATTAAAGACAGGCATAGGAAATCACAAGAATATTCATTGGGAAGTGATAAGTGTCCACGAAATCTTCATAATTTATGTTCAGAGATTACAGTAAAGACAGGTGTAAGAAATTATAAAAGTATTAATTTGGGGAACTAATAAATGTCCATGAAATCTTCACAATTTATGTTCTTCTGCTGCGGCTTCAGCTGGTCCTTCTGTTCGGGGTCCCTGATTTCCCGCAACACCTTATGAATGGCTTGGTGCCCTCCCCATGGTAATAAGTGAGTTCTCCAGAGTTCATGTGAGATCTGGTTGTTTAAAGAGCCAGGCACTTCCTCTTTCCTCTCTCTTGCTCCTGCTCTTACCATGTGACATTCCTGCTCCCACTTCACCTTCTGCCGTGAGTAAAAGCTTCCTGAGGTCTCTCCAAGAGCTGAGTAGAGGCCTTTGCCATGCTTTCTGTACAGTCTGCAGAACTATGAGTCAATTAAACTTATTTTCTTTATAAATTACCCAGTCTTAGGTATTCCTTTATGGAGATGAAAACAGACTAACACACTCTCTGGTAGAGTATGTGTTTTGGCCCCAGGTAACTTCTGTGCATGCATTCCATTCTTATTCAAACTTCAGCCTTGGTCCCCATCACCACAGCATCAGCAGAGAAGGTTGGCATGGCAGAGACTGAGAAACATAGGGAGGGAGATAGCTGTGTTTATGTGAAAATTATATAATTCAGGATTTGGGTAGTGTGATCCTTTCACACACTTGTACCCTACACGTTGTGTTAACCTGGTGCCCCATTTCTTTTACATCTCATTGTGTGTTTTAGATTCATTTAATATATCATGTTATTTGGGCATCTTAATTTGATCTGTAAGTTTTTCTATTCTGAGACTTGTAGAGTAGCAACTGGAGGCTACCATTTCATCAAGGTAATTTCCCACACAACCATAATAACAAAATCAATATTTTAACCAGTGATCAGAAAGTTATATTGATATTTTACCAGTGATTAGAACTAATTTTAATATATATTATGAAGAAATTTTAGTTGAAAATTTAATAAAAAGTGATTGTAGGATTAAACACACATGTTAACCACAGAATGAAATTATATAAATATATAAATTGTCAAATTATTTTGTGATAAAGGAAAGAGCTTTTTACCATACATATATATACACATACATACATACACACATACCTGTAAGTTCCTAGATTTTGATTCTAGCAAGTATTTAAACTATGAGACGAGGTGATTTTTTTTAACCAAGATTAATATAACAAATATTTATTGAAGGCCAACTATTTGTCAGCCATAGAGTCAAAACCAATGCCAGTTTAACTTTGTTGACATAAACATATTATTGGTATTGACTTGATTTACACTTTTTGTAAAGGTTATGTGTGGTAAAAAATGTATGAATTTTAATCATAGAACAAATTCAAGAAAGGTGTATTTGCCATGTTTTAGCCAATGTATGTGAAGAGAAGTAAAATTCCTTTTTATAATTTGTCATTGAAATAAATGCTGACAAGATCCATTGTATACATTTATAATAAACTCTCAGATTATAAGTCTAAATAGGTTTATTAATGTTTTGTAACTTAAGATCAACATTAAATGACTGTTCAGAATAGTACTGTTAGCATATGAACTTGTCACTTCTTTCTACGTAAGCTCCTTTCCCCCACATTAAGTACCAATGCATTTAAGATAACATGTACTTTTAAATATATCAAAAATTAAGTATGTTATTGTGATGGTTAATATTGAGTGTCAACTTGATTGAATTGAAAGAAGCAAAGTATTATCCTTCTGTGTGTCTGTGAGGGTGTTGACAAAGGAGATTAACATTTGAGTCAGTGAACTGAAAAAGGCAGATCCACCTTTAATGTGTAGGCACCATCTAAACAACTGCCAGCACAGCTAGAATACAGCAAGCAGAAAAACAAGCAAGGATTATACTTGCTCAGTTTTCCAGCCTTCATCTTTCTCCCATGCTAGATGCCTCTTGCCCTCAAACATCAGACTCCAAGTTTTTCAGTTCTTGGACTCTTGGACTTACACCAGTGGTTTGCCAGAGGCTCTCAGGCTTTTGGTCACAGGCTGAAGCCTGCACTGTTGTCTTCCCTACTTCTGAGGTTTTGGGATTTGGACTGATCCACCACTGGCTTCCTTGCTCCTCAGTTTGCAGACAGCCTGTCATGGAACATTACCTTGCGATCATGAGTCAATTCTCCTTAATAAACTTCCTTTCATATACACATATATTTTATTAGTTCTATCCCCATAGAGAACCCTGACTAATACAGTTATTATTGTTCTTAATCTCCAGCTTGAAACTAGGCGTCTTTTCTCCTTCTTTGTCATGGGTACACTCTGACATTTCAGTTCAAAGTCACCCATGTCTATTAGAATCTGCCAACTCCTAGTTCCTCTGTTTCAGACCTGCAGCAATTTCTGCCAGCCTTTTGTCAGTCACTTTATTCAAATAACTTATGTTAGTAGCAGGTATGCAATACCTATTGCAGTTTCATTACAGAAACATAAGATGAGAAAGCAGAAATTCAAGGAAAACTGATGAGTTTCCTCCCTGGTGGTGACTAAATTTATCCTGAAGCAAACAAAATTGGACCAAGACATACTGTCTGAGGGCCCATGGCTTCTTTCCTTATGAACTCTGTTTTAGAAATAGTAGAGAATGGTTGCCAATTTAGAGGCACCGGAGAATAGGAATGTGTATTCAAGCCACACTGTCTGAGTTCAAATCCTTGCTGGGTTAGCTAATTTCCATGTGATCTTAGACAAGTTGCATAATCTTTTGGGCCTTGGTTTTCCCATTTGTAAAATGGAGATACCAATAATTTATATCTCATAGGTTTGCTGTGAGGATTTAATAAGTTAACATTTGTGTTTAGCACAGCACTGGAGAAATAGCAGATTGGAGGAACTACAGAAGTCCTAACTAATATTGCTGTGGTTCTGAAAAAGCAGCAACTTGAGGAGCTCTTGAAAACCTAAATAGCATTTAAGGCCAAGAGTATCTGTCTATTGTCAGGATCACCAGAAAAACATGTGAGAAGCAACTTCAAGGTAATGCTGCATTTCAGCATGCTTTACCCCGAATGGAAACGTAGAGGACCCAGGCAGGCCATGTTTTCCAAAGAGCAGGGGATCAACTTGTTCTTGATGGGTGGTTTAAATCTTAGGAAAACCATAAATAAGGCCACAGTCATGGACTTTGAACACTAAATCAGATGAAATAACTTGTAACTTCTTCCATGTAATCACAAACGTTAGAAAACATTTATTAGTAATTTATTTTAAAGAAGATTACCCAATTGACATTGTCTTTGAAAAAAAGATATTAAAAATTTATTAAACTACAATTTTATTGTTAATTATTTGAATTCAAGAAGATTATTATGGTCACTTCTGTGAGGTTTAGTTAATTTTCACTTCTTTCTATGTTATAATTTTATTAGTCATTGTGAAGCAGTTTCAAATTATTTCATCAATCTTCAACTTTGCTTTTAAGTTATGTAGTGGAATTTACTTGTTCATTGGTATGAGTAATTTTCAATATTTTGCCAAACAGCCTGTGGCAACTGAAAGCACAAGTTGCATACATTAGACTTTTCTGTTTGAGTGCAATGCAACAAAAACAAATTACGTGCAAACCCAACTTTATTGAACTGCGGGCACTCATAACTAATTAAAAATGCTTTTAAAATATCTGCATTTATGAAAACAAATTTGATCAACATATTTGGGAGGCAAATAGTAGAGCAAAGCATATCTTATGATTATAATAATTTTTAGTTGTACTTTATTTTTATTTACGTTTTTTATCTCCCTACTCTGACAAAATGCTTTATATATCATTCAGTCCATCTTGTTCTAGAATCTACTGTATTTGAAGCCCAATAAACAGTTGTAGACCAATTTTCTTACTGCTATATACTCAGATTATGCCTGGAAATTCACCCTACAAGTAAACTTTCCATCAATTTCATAGTGTTGTGAAAACTCTCTAGTAGCTCAAAACATTCTTGGTGGTCTCAATGTATTAAAAGTATGCAGTCAGATACTGATATCCCTCAGTCCTGCAGATAGCTAACAAAGCTGAAGTCCACAGGCTAGTGAGCACCAGCTGAGAGCAACTTTCTATAGATTTCGTGAGCAGCCCATGAGAGACAGGATCTGAGATGTGATGATATGTCCTCTGGCAGCAGCAATATCTGATATCGAGCTCTGCTAGGTGGTGCTGAGTGTGGCCTCTGAGGTGTCTTATTGTCTGGGACACCTGCTTCATTCACCGGCTGCAGAGAACACAGTATCCATTAAAGGAGCTGAAGGAGGTGCTACAGGAGTTTACACGGCAGGAGTCCAAGAAGCTCTACAGCAGTACAAAATGAGGTTGGGGCACATAATACACTTGTTCATCCCTATTGTCTATTTTCACACATATGGGTATCAGTCCTTCTGTGGCTGCAATATCCTTGTGATGGGATCCAATCCAGCTGCAGTCTTGCTCTCCCAGTGCATGCTCATTCTGCAAATCGGAGCTTCAATGTATTGCTACGAAAAATTCTGTCTGGTCTTGAAATCCATTGACACCATCCCAAGAAAATTCAACATGACATTGTCATGAACAGAAATGGATGATTGCTTCATATTCTTACATATAATTTCCAACTATGGTGAAATTTTGAATGATTGTAAAAACTATTTTTGCATGTTTATGCCTCACTTATTTTGTCGATGGAGACTATCTAGAGTTGGAATTCTCATCAAAAAGTCCATCAGTAATTATTTTAAATATAAAACTGATATCGAAAAATTGAGTTAATGAAAATAAACTCAAATTTTTCATAAAAAATATGACATGATATTACATGGAACTTTATGTACATGGAAATTGAATAATTTCTATTATTTTTCTATTTGATATTTATATTTATGTAATTAAAAAACATAATTAAATTTTAAGCTAAATTAAACTGAGCTCCAGGAAGACTTATCATTTTCTCTGAGCCATGACTCTGAAAATTTGGAGAGCACCATACAATAGGGATTTTCAGTGATTCAGGGATTTCAGTGATTTGCAAGATTCTGCAAAGTACTTTCAAAACTGAGCATGAGGTCTTTGCTACTGCCTTTATGGCATGCAAATCGCTCAGCCTCAACTCAGTTCCTTCCTCCAATGTAAAAAATCCTACAAGAACAACATCTCACGGTTCCATCAAATGGGACCATGTGTGATATTTTACACTGGACTACACAACAGACTGGAAAAGTGATCCGCAGAGAGGCTCATTGCTGTAAGTTCACTCCATGTAGGAACTGTCTTGCACAAAGCTGCCACCCTGGTGTCTTCTTCCAACTTTTCCTCTAGTTGGACCTCAAAGTTTCCTTCTTCCAGCCTATGCGGGGACCAAGAGGCCTGTCTAGAGTAGTCGCCCAGCATCAGGCTCCGACACCCTTTTCCCTTTCCTCTGGCAGACTTGGATATGTGCCAGCCCAGCCCAGGTCTCCAGGTTCTGCTGCGGAAGCTTCCCACATGGTGCCCGTCGCTTGGGACGCGGCTGGTGGGCTCCCTCCAGTGTCCTTGTGTCTTCTCTGCAGGTGTCCCGGCAGGTAGAGGAGGAGGCCGGTGGCTGGTGTTCCTGCAAGGCGGGGCTGGGGCTCCTCGATGTCCTTGCGCTCGCCCTGCAGGTTCTGCGCCCCAGGACCCGGCAAGGACGGAAACAGGCCGGGAAGTAGTGACACCTGGGGCAGTCAGTCATCCAGGAGCCGCCGCCACCCGCCCCACCCCCAGTCTTTGCAGGAGGTGTTTGTCTTCGCCTCTGCTCCCGGCTCTTTCTCTTTCACTTTTCTTTTCGCCAGGGGTTGGGACTCCGGGTGGAAGGCGCCCGGGGGAATCCCAGCTGACTCGCTCACTGCCTTCGAAGTCCTGCGTCCCCCCGGGAGGGAACTGGGTGGCCGCACCCTCCCGGTTGCGGTGTCTGTCGCCCCCCACCCTGCAGCCAGGACTCAATGGAGGTACAGAGCTCGGCTTCTCTGCTTTGGGAGGGGAGTGGTGGTGGTTGAAAGGGCGATGGTATTTTCCCCGAAAGCCTACGCCCGGGGCCCCTCCCAGCTCCAGCGCTACCCTCTGGTCTACCCAACTGGCCTGGTTGCCCCGCCCTCTCCTGGGGAAAACTTAGTGGCAACTTCAGTTTTTGTTTTTTCCCCTAATGACACTTTAATGACACTTCCGAGGCTCTCCTCGCCATCCTCCCGCTTCCGGAGGAGCGCAGATCGCAGATCCCTTTGCCCCTGGCGTGCGACTCCCTACTGCGCTGCGCTCTTACGGCGTTCCAGCCTGCTGGCTAGCGCAAGGCGGGCCAGGCACCCTGCGCTCCGCTGGGAGGGTGAGGGACGCGCGTCTGGTGGCCCCAGCCAAGCTGCCGGTTTCTGAGAAGACGCTGTCCCGCAGCCCTGAGGGCTGAGTTCTGCACCCAGTCAAGCTCAGGAAGGCCAAGGAAAGGTACCGCAGCTCCCCGCTTCCTAACTGCTCCCGCCCCAAACTCCCTGTGGGCCGGTGCAGATGTTTGTGCGTGCGCGTCTATCTCTGTCTTTGCAAAATCAAATTATCGCCCTCTTCTTTGCTTGCACACGTCTTCTGGGAGAGAAATTTGCAGGAATGGTTAGTGCTTGGCAGTCAGGCCTGGGTCTGTATTGGTTCCAACTCTGAGCCAGTCAGTTATCTATTAGAGAAGCAATAGTGTATCTAGAATGCCAAAGGAACTTGGAAAAAATACGAGCGAATTTCACTGAAATAAAATCATTGTTCACGGTGGCTTTTAAATGAAAATCCAGCCAATTTTTTCAAGTGTTATTAAGACCGCATGTTACAAGGGTATACAGTTCATTTGACTTTATGTAATTCCATGCATTAAAAACTATGTTAACTTCAAAGTATGTGTAAACCAAACTAATTATTAAATGACCCTTACAACAGATTCTTAAATAGGATGAGTCAGCAATTTCAAAACTGGAAGTGAAGTGGTGGTCACCAGCTAGTTTCCATTACATTTTTTAAACTACTTTCTAATATTATGATACTGGTGGTGGCCAACTAAGTGGTCGTCATCCTTATCTTGTCAGTGTGGTGAAAGAGGCCATATTAGCTAGACTGAATTCTTACTGTGGTATTACAGAATAAACTGGTGATTATGCATCCTGCCATGTAGAGGAGGCAAGGTGAACCATTCTACTGAAAGTATCAAGATACAATACACTTTTGGAAGGCTGAGGCGAGAAGATAGCTTGGGACCAGGAGTTCCAGGTTACAGTGAGCTATGATCTGCCGCTGCACCCCAGCCTGTCAAAAAAATAAATAAATAAAAAAGATATAATACAGGTTAAAAATTTAAACTCCTCTTGTTTTCGTGTTAAATAATGTGGTCAACAGAGAAAGGAGATACAAGATCCAAGGGAAGGAACATAAAGATATATAAAGAGAAGAACTGAAAACACAGCGAAAGCCATTTAGATTTAAAAAGTGAAGAAAAAGCTAGTTTTACTTAAAGTTAACAAGTATCGTAGAGATCTGAAGGTTCGTTATGATTGTCTTAGTTTCGTATCCTTGCGTTTCTGTTTTCTCACAGAATTTTAGTCAATCACAAGAGCCTCTCCTGCAGTATCATCTGCTTTGCAACAGTGACGGAAAAGGGTCAGTTGGCCATTGGTCTGGAACTTCTGATAGGCAGGGTATTCCCATGCTTTTGGTTTCACCGTTCCCTGCTTGATTTGTAGTGGCAACTCCAGAACTTGATGGGAAGCTATAGTTCTAGTTGGAATTTTCCTGCAGACTACTGGTGATTAAAATGATGCTCTTTTGTTTTAATCCTTGAAATTAATGTAGCAAATATCAACAGCTATATTGCAAGGCCCAACGTTTGTCAATGAAATATTTGTTTATAAATTTCCTTGGGGGATGGAGAAAAACAGTGCCTTAAAGTTTATTGAAATAGCTTTTGGAAATGGAAGGTTTTAAAGCCTACGGGATACTCATCTCAGATTTGGTGCCTCTGATGGATTTCAGGATAGCTAGAAAACGAGCCCTGAAATGCTGGGTACATGTGGAGTTTTCTCAGGAAAATATCCGCAACTTTGATCAACTTTTTAAATAGGTCTCTGACCCAAAACAGTTTTAAATCTTTTAGAAATATAGACTACTGTCCTTTTCTCCCCATCTGTCCTGGAGTTTAATGTTGAGTTCTGCTCATTGTGTTAACTATTTTTCTGAGGGTTAGCTAATGATAATACAGAGTTCTGTCTTCAGACCCATAACTTGAGTTATGAAAAACAGTATGAATAATAGCTAACATTGTTGAGTTTTTACTATATATCAGACATTGTTCTAAGGATGTATTTTTTAAAAACATCACAATAAACTTATGTGGTAGGCAATATATTTTACAGCTGAGGAAATTCTGAAGGTCACAGAGCTAGAAAGTGGTAGAGCTGAAATTCCAACTCAGACAAGTTTAAGATTGTTGATATTTATGGAGGATAGTATTATCTGCATAAAAATATTTCCTACAATTTGACAGTGATAATCAATCCCTATTTATTTTCAGGCAGCGTTGTAATGGTAGAATGTTGGTTGTAAAGTAATGTTTGTATGGCACTCGTGCAATTTACATTATTATATATTTAAAGATTATTTTTCTAATCAAATAATATTCATTTGAGTATCAATATGTGTTTGGTTCGTTGGAGAAATTTCCTTTATGGTCCCCGAATGAAAACATTTGTCTAATTTGCATCACTTTTTGCTGAGAGAGCTTGACAAATAGTAGGCAAATGTGGATTGATCTAGATATCTGTCTCTGCCTATCTATGTATCCATTCATCCATACAACTAGAAGTCTGGGATTCATGGAGAGGTCAGAGAAGAGGTTTCCATAATATCACAACTGGTGATGATATGGTTAACCATTTGGGACGTCCTCTTTTCAGAAGGCGTTATGGTAGAAGGGTTGGCAAGAAGCCAGTTCTTTTACTCAATATTAGCTCTTTGATTCACTTACCCAGTGATTACAGTAACTGCATGAGACTACTGACACTAAACATCGCTTAAATACTTGCTGCTGTCCTATAGGAACGGGTTGGATGGAAATATTCCATAGAGGAGTTGAAGGAAAAATTGTTGTTTTAGTGAGTACTGGAATGCATTAACTAACACCTACTTGATGGTGAATTTCACTAATTAAATACTATCAAGTATATGTCTATATGTGTGCATATACGCCTATATATGTGTATATATACTGTGTATGTGTATATATGTGTGTGTATGTATATTTTGTACTGTACTATTTGTTAACAGCTGTGGGCAGACAAGGGCTACTTTTTACTCAGCTTCCAGACTGTATTGACTAGGTAAGCATAAGTAGCTAAGAAATCTTGACAGAAAGCCTGAAACAGAAATTATTGTTATTAACAGTGCCATTCCAGCAGGAACCTCATGTGAATTTGAAAGTTACAAAGAGGAAGCCTGTGCTATGTTTCAGGCACCATACTGGCCCTTCATCTGTATGTCCTCACCGAATTTGAATAACCATTGCATTTTTATCCTGAATTTACAAACAAAAAAAAGGCATGCAGAGTTTCACTTGCGTTAGGACACAACTGGGTAAGACAGACCCTCCACTGAGATTTATCTTGATTCTAATGTTAATGCTCCTTTTTGGATATCATATGTATTCTCTTCTAAGAAAACTCAGATGTTCAGTGTACTGAAAACTAAAATGCTGCTATCCTTACCTTGAAATAGACCCTGGTCACCATTTGGGGTGATTTAATGCTATTTATTAATTTGCCTATGTAAAAGAATATAGCTTTATTTATTTATTTATTTATTTATTTATTTATTTATTTATGACACAGTCTTGCTCTGTCTCCCAGGCTGGAGTGCAGTGGCGCAATCTCCACTCACTGCAACCTCCGCCTCCCGGATTCACGCCATTCTCCCACCTCAGCCTCCTGAGTAGCTGGGACTACAGATGCCTGCCACCAGGCCTGGCTAATTTTTTTTGTATTTTTAGTAGATACAGGGTTTCACCATGTTAGCCAGGATGGTCTCAATCTCCTGAAATTGTGATCCGCCCACCTCGGCCTCCCAAAGTGTCAGGATTACAGGCTTGAGCCACCGCGCCTGGGCAGAATATTGCCCTTTTTTAAATAAAAAAAGTTGTTTAGTGCTGGAGTCAGAAAGAGAAGAAAAAGAGGCTCTTTGATCTCAGTTTAGTTCAATGATATTATTTGTCCACATTTCACATCCAGAGCCAGAGTATTTGTATGCACTTATTTCATAGTGTTTCAGCCCACTGTAGGGGCAGAAGACTCTATGTAGACCATATAAAATTGGATTTCTTAAAAGTCTGCGTGTAATACACAGTTGTTTCTTCTCTAAATGCTAATGGTTCCTCCAAGTGCTGACGGGATGCAGACAAGATGAGGAAAGTGACAAATTATTTTGTGAAATGAGGGAATTGAAACTGCAAATGATTCTAGAACAGGAAAATATGATGGTTGTAAGGTTGATGGGGAGGGGTGGCGGTGGGGGTGAGCTCTGCTTGCCATTGTGACACACAAAAGGAGCCCAGAGAGGGTCTTTGGTTCTTTATATCACTGAATGCTACTTCTCCTTCCCGGGTATTTTGCTCATGTTCCTTCTGAGAGAAATTTGACAAAGTAGTCCTTGCACACTGTTAGCACTGACCTCTAAAATTATCAAATAATTATTTCTTAATTGAACATTTGATAAAGATTTTATATTTTTAGGTTATTTGCTCTCCTGACTCATCTGCAACAAAAATAAGTACGTAAAACTTGATGTTTTATTTGAAGGATTTTTATTGTGAAAATTATTCTTGCTTACGTTATTTAAAAACTATCATTACAAAATTAATCAAAGGAACCATTAATTTTTGGTAAGTGATTATTAAGCATAAAACTAAAACAACATTGGAAATACATATCATACAAGTAGATATGTCAATGCTTTGATTAAAGATGTCTCTTACATCAACTTTTCAAATCGCCCCTTTATTTGGCATCCTGGTGAGGCAAGACACATGTTAAGATTCTGGATAGGGAGAGATAGGCATTTTTTTCCTAAAGTGGGAGAAGGGTAATTATGAAAGAGGAAGTGAGGAAGGAGAACTTGCCAGAAATCTGCCTGCTTTGGGCACATATCAGGCATATCTCTGGTAAAAGGGGCTCCTGTGCAAGTAATGGATCTTGAAATTGGTTCGTTTAGAACCCTCTATGCCCACAAACCCCGGGAAAGTTGTAGGGTACGCCAGAGGTGTGTGTTGTTCAGTTGGGATATATAGTTCAGCCTTCTTTCCCACACCCTCCCTTTGGCTTCTGGATTACCATGGGTTACTGTGCTTAAAGCAAAGCACAGGGAGTGAGATGGGGAGCAGTAAAGAGCCTGGGCTAACTTCTGTAGAGGTTTCCCACTGGGGACTAGTGGGAAATAAGCTCTAAAAGGGCTTGGGTAGCCTCTGCAGTGAAGTCTCCTCTTCAGCTACGGTCACCCTGCCTCAGTGTTCCAGACACATTTGCCATTCTTTGTCAGCCTTCCTGGGTCCTGTTCAGAATGTTAACCCTCTATAACATTTTCTGTCCCCATCTACTGCCCAGGCAGAATTATTTTCTCCCTTACATGAATTCTTCTGGTGCAGTCTGCATTCCCTCATAACAAATTTAATGTCTGTAAACTCATTTTTATGTGTCTGCCTCTACACTTATATTTTGAGTAAGGACAATGTGCTCCATGTGCTTAGCAGAGGGTTGGTCAGAGTCTATTAGGATTGACTTCAGTAAGAGTCAGTAATCATTCAGGTGTTTGACAGCTAAGCAGACAACTGTAAAAGAGGTAGGAAACATAAGTAATATAGCAAAATAATGTTGGAATACTGTAATAAAGATAGCATTTTAGGGAAATTAGTTTGAGGCAGAATTTATTGAAGAAAAGACAATTAGAAATAAGGAAACCAGCTAAAAATCTGTCACAGCTAATTCAGGAGTGTAGTTTCATTCTCATTATCTGCTCAAGGACATAACTCTGGTAATTCATTCTTTCTCCCCATCACCATTTTTTTTCTCTGTCTCTGATGGGTCTTTCCCAATACCATGTAGCCATACTATAATTTCTACCATTTTAAAAAAATACTCATGTTTTTCTCCTCATGCTTCTCCTCACTTCTATATCTGTTTTTTCTGCCCACATTTTACAGGAAAACTTACAACATTAACTATATTCTCTGTTTGCAGTTTTCCTCTGTCCATTCTCTCTTGAGCCAGGCAGTCTGTCATGTCCACTGCTCCACTAGAAATACACTTGTCGAAGGTACCAAGAACATCCCTTGTATTAAATCCAGTGGTTAGTTCTTGGGTCCCTTCCTATGTATCCTTTCAGCAGGACCTGAGAGATCTGCATGTGGCTTCCAAGCCACTCTCCTCCTCCTTATTTTCCTTTTACCTTACCAGCACCAATTTCAGTCTCCTTTTACTTTACCAGCAACAATTTCAGTCTCTGATTGGTTCCTAATTTCCCTAACATGTAAATACAGCAGTCTGGGGGCTCAGTCCTTAGGCCTGTTCTCTATCTGTACTCTCTGTCTTGGTGATCTCATCTAGTGTCATGGTTTTTAATCCCTTCTTACATTGATGATTCACAAATGTACATGTGAATCTAGCCATAACCTCTCCCCTGAACTCCAGACTCATTTAACCGTCTATTTATCTGTTATTCACCCATCTCTGATTGGATGCCTAATACTTACTGGATTCCTGCCTTTACTGCCATATCTGCTTGCTCCACCTTCTTCCTCATGTGACTTGATGGCAGTTTCATTCTCTTAGTTCCATAGATAATCAATCAGTCTGTCTTGGATTTGTCCTTAACGTCTCTTTATGTCATATTCCACGTTGAATCTGCCACCAAATTATTTAGCTAGGCCTTCAAAATATACGCCACATCCTATCTCTTCTCACCCTTTTTTTCACTGCTGTCACCTGGGTTCAAGCTGCTGTCATGTCTCACAGTATTATTGCAAAAGTGCCTGCTGCTTGTCCCCTCATCTCCACTACAGCCTGTTCTCAACATGGCAGCCACAGTGTTTCAGTTACCTGTCCCTGCATCAAAAGGATCAATAACAATAAAACAAGAACAAAACAAAACAATACCCCCAGAACTTAGTGACTTGAATAACAATAATTTGTTATTTATCATGATCTTGTAATCTGGGCTACTTTCGGCTGCTTGACTCCTCCTAGGCTGCTGGAGATGAGATATTCAAGAAGGCGTCTTCCTTCACATGTCTAGAACATCAGCTTGGATAGCTGGAAAGTTCATGCTGGCCAGGCATCCATCTCTCTTTATGTGACCTCTATACATGGCTAACTTGGACTTTACATCTTGTTGGTCTCAAACAGTTGTACCATTGAACTAATTATTGACTTTCAGGATCCCCTATAGCTTATCTTGTTATGGTATCAAACTCAGACTTTAAGTCTCTAAACTGGATCTCCAGATGAGGATGATATTTCTCTGATGTAGTTTCTTGAGTGTAGAAACCTGTAACTAAAAAGATAGGTTATCTGTCACCTTCCCCTTGTCCCAACATACAACAGTAAAACAAAAATAGGACAATTGCTTTAAACAATACAATTTCAAAACAAGACAATAGAAGGCATATAACAGTCACTAGTCCATAGCAAGTCTAAATAGAGCCGGCATATGTCCTAAGTTCTTGCTCTGGAAGCAATACATCTTCCTGATTAAGGTTTAAATTTGTTCCCTAGGAATCGTTCTCTGTGGCTTTTAACTTTACCTTTTGTACTTTGGGCTCCTTTTCTCATTCTTTCTTTCTTTTCTATGAGAAATAATTTTTGCTATTCTTTGCATTGGTGTAGCCTGCTTCCTGATGTTAGAGCGTTAATAATTTAGAGACCTTTTGTATACTCACTTTTGTTTAACTGCTTTTTGTTTTTAAGTTCAATGATATTTAAAATTTGGGGGGCTTCCTATGAATTTTATTGAGATTCATTCACTTCGTTAGATCAAATCCTTGAGACAAGTTCCACTTTAATTTGTTGGGAAGTCGAGATGCCATAGAAACCCTTAGCACTTTTAGAAGCCCTTTGCCTAGTTAGAAAGGTCTATGAGGCACCACTTTAAATCTTTCAGAGTTCTTAATGAAGGGCCTCCCTGCCATACAACTGATTTGATCTTCAACCTGAGAGCACATGTAATAGTACACCCTGGATTTGATCTTTGCCCTGAAACTACTTATTTCTTGGAGAATCTTTTGCTACCTGGAAAGGCAAGAATGAAAACAGTTGTTTTCCAATCTAGCAAGTCTTAGGTTGAACTATTTCATCACTGTGTTTCTGGCCTTCACTGACAGTGTCCTTGCCTCTCTCCAGGTGTCTTCCCACCACTCAGTCTCATAGTAGTTTCAATGTCAATTACTAATTTCCATATAATAAACTACTCCAAAACTTAGTGGTGTAAAATAAGAACCATTTTATTTTCTCAAACCTAAGAATTAGGACAAGTTAGAAAGAGAATGACTTGTATCTACACTGCAATGTATATGGCCTCAGCTGGTATGACTCAATGGTCAAGGGATGTCTGAGATGGCTCAGACATTAAGTCACAGATAGAGAGCCTCAGTTCTGGCTGTTGTATGGGCCCCTTGGCTCTCCTCCTCTTAGTCTTTCCACATGGCTAAACTGGACTTTCTCACAGCATGATAGTTTCAGGGTTGTCAGACTCTTCACAACTTGACCAACTTCTATAAGAGAGGAAGTTGGAGCTGTAATCACTTAAGGCTTGGATATGTAATTTCCAGACTGTAACATTTGTTTTATTCTTTTGGGAAAAGCAAGTCAGAAGACTACCCAGATTGAAGGGGAGAGGACAAAGATTCCACCTCTTGATGAGTAGAGTGTCATGCATGTTCATGGGAGGAAGACATTGATTGATGGCAGCTGTCTTTGGAGATTATCCACCACAAAGGATAATCCTGTTAAAATATTAATCAGGTTATGCCGTTCCTCTATTCCAAACCCCCCATGGTTCTTTCATCTCACTCTAATAAAAGCCAATTTCTGTTACAGTGGATATTAAGTCTCTAAGTGATTTGTACCCCTGATGTCTGCCATCTACTACTCTTTCCTTAGCTCACTGAGTCAGTTACACTGGCACCTTTTCTATTCATCAACCATACTACTATGTTCTTGTCTAAGAGTCTTTTACCTTGCTGTTCCTTCTTCCTAGAATCCTTTTCTCTCAGATATCACCCTCTTCCCCATACCTGCTTTGGGGTTTGGCTCAAATATCCCTGTTGCAATGAAGTAATCCTTGACTGATGTACTTCAAATTGCAGCCTCCCCAGCACTCCCTGTCCCAATCCTGTTTGGGAATTCAAATTATTTTTCAGATTTTGGAAAGTAATATAGTGTGTTTACTATATATCATGTAACGACCAAGCTTATTCAGGTACTTCCTCAAAAGGGAATAAATACAGCTTACACATAGTCTAATGTTAGTTCAGTGTGTGTTTTGTTAACCAGTGAATTAAGGAGAAACTTTCAGTTTTTAGAGTTTTTTTGATTTAATATTTTCATATAAGGAGCTATGGACTTATATGTGTTATTGAATTATTTGATTATTAACATCTCCCTTCATTAGAATATGAATATGAAAGTCCAATTTATGCAGTTTTGTTATTTTATTCATTGTTATATCCCCATCACCTATTAGTGCCAAGCATATCATATGCTTGGCACTAATAGGTGATGGGGATATAACAGTCTCTCAACAAATATTTGCTTGAGTATTTAAAGCAATATTTAAAGCAAAAATGAATGAGGGAATGAATAGATTAATGGATGCTAAGTAGTAGGGTACTGCAAATAGAATGGAGAATAGAAAGACAAGCTAATTTCAAGGAAGATTTGATTTACCAGTGTTCTATTTATTCATTGAACTGATTCTGGCAATTCAGCAGTTAATAATTTTGAGTGCCTAATATGGGTTGGGCACCTACCTAAATACTTGACTGGTCTGGATTGAGTGGGGGGAGCAGAGCACAGGGAAGAGTCAGAGGATGCCCAAGATTTTAACCACGAGAGTCAGGAAAGATAAACATGTTAGGAACGGATATATATTACAGCTAACACATGGGGCAAGGTAGGGGAATGGATGAACTTGATTTTAGAAATATCACAATAGAGCTAGAAGTGGAACAAACTACTTAAAATGTCCTGTAAGTGATTAGAAGTGCTAGATTGAAGATTGGATGAACTATTTGTACAAGAGATTTGAGTTTGTGAGTTAAGTAAAAATTATTGGTTAAAACAAGTGGTCAGGCTTTTTCCCCAGGAGGCAAATGTATATATAGATGGTTTAGGGTCACATAAGACAATCAGAAGGACTGTCACTGAGCTAAGCACCCTGAAAGAGAAGATGTTCGGGAAGGTCTTCGAGGAGGGATTGGCCAGCTCCCAGGTCTTCAAAAGAGAAGGCCAGGCTTTTTACACCTCCTATCCCTTGCCTGCCTGTCATACTTGCTCTGCCTGCTGCTATCTAGAGGGATTTTAATCCCTTATATGCTTGTTCTTACATATTCATCTTTAAAGACTCACTTTCCCTGTGACATTTTCCTGGCCAGATGCCATCTTTACCTCCTGTCTTGCCTCACACCTTTTCTTTGTGAGTTCTCCACCTGATAGATATTTCTCTCATAGTATCTGCAGTGTTTCACTATATTTACCTGTGTTCATATTGCCTTTTCCACAGGTGTATGCTAAAGGTCATAGATGACAAGAATTGTGATGGTGGAGTTGGAAGGGCTGAAGTTTGAGAAACACTGAATCCTTATGTGTCTAACACCTTGCCTGGCACAGAGTAGACCTATAATAACGTTATTCTTGTTGTCAATGATCCAACATATATTCCCGAGGGGTCAAGTTAGATAAGGTTCTGAGAAAATGAGTTTGACTATATTTGACTCATAGTATATTACTGGTGATCACATGGCTTTTGGGAAACTATTCACAGCATATTTCTTATTGTCAGGGTCAGAAAGGGAAATGGAATTTTCTGAGGGTGTACTTTGGCCAGGTAACAAATAGGATCTTTACCTTCCTTATTAGGAGTATGAACTTTAGAGAACTGAAAACAAATAGGTTTGTTTAGTATTTTGTGCCAGTTTTAATATGGGGGGATAATTTTATAAATTTGCAAAGTAAATGCTTCAGTAAATGAAAGGAAATTGAAACAAGTCACACCCTATTCTCTAAATTCCTTCAAACAGAAATCCTTTCAGTTTCTTAATTTTATTTGCTGAATATTTTGAGAAGTTATTTCAGTAGGACAAAAAAGAGACGAGAAATTGTGTGAAAATAATAGTATTGCTGAAATTTAATTTATTTAGTATCTCTTCTCTTGAGGGTTTAAGAGAAGAAATATAGTTTCTTCTCTTGTTATGCTGTTAAAAAATTTGTAGTTACCTCAAATATCAGATTAAAATCTGTATTTGGTACCTTTCGATTCTACCCCTGAAAAGCAAGATCCTTGTAATGAACCTCTAAAACTGGAAAGATGTGATTAAGCTGATGGCTTATTTGACTTGATATTGAGGCATTCATCTTCTAAACCTTGACCTTTCTTAAGTCAAGTCATATTACTCTGAGCCACTGCAATTTATAAAACATGGCTTCCAGGCTAAGGTGTTTAATCCGAAGAAGCTAACAGCACACCAAAAGTTCTAAACAATAGTGGATACTTACTGATCACTTTCTCTGTACATGACTCCCTGCCAAGTGCTGTGAAGGATAAAAAGACGCAACACACATGATTATCTTTAGAAACTTATTATCTAGTGCAACAATTATTGTTTGCAAGTAAAGAGCTGAGTGTCCAGGGTACTGAACTACTGTCAGCCCCTGAACACAACACACTTTCTTTCATAGCCAAACATTTGGACACAGTCGTCTTATTGGAAATGCACTACTTCATCCAGTGTCTGTCTCTTCCTTGCCCCCTTCTCCTCACTTACCTCGTCCAGAAGTCTCAGTCTGATCATGGCTTCTCTGGGAATATTGTCCTAAATGTCCGGAGTTGGGTTAGGTGTCTTTGATTCTTAACTTCATACCATGAATATTTCAATAGTTAATCTTTATTTTCATCCATAGTTCCAAGTACGTTAACATATGTAGCCTTCTCAAACTCATGAGATACTTTCCTTTGCACTTTTCAGATAAGTAAACTGAAGCACCAGAAAGGGTGGTGACTGGTGCAGGGACTACCAGTAGGAAGTGGTGGAACTGAAGCTTGAACTCAGGTTTCTCTCCCGAGCATGCACACTTCCTATAGAGGGTGCTACCTTGCTGGTGCAATTAATAAGAATTATAAAGTTTAAAAGAGAGGAGGTAAAATTTTCATTATAGATGAAAGCCATACAAATTAACAAGCTACTAAAACAAATGAGTTCAGCAAAGTTGCCAGACCAAGATTTTTTAAAACTCATTAACATTTTTCAATACTAAATAAAGCATTAGCTAACATAACACAACAGTAAAACAAACCAGCAACACAACCTTCCCCAGCAGAAGACTGCTTGCTGCAATTAAATATGGTTTATTTGAGGATTGTCTGGATGGCTCAACATCAGAACATCTATCAAAAAAATCTTGACGATACAGGAAAAGTTAATGTCAAGTTCTGAGAAGAATAAGAATAGATGGAATTTTCCAAAACTGACTAAAGTATATCTATGAAAAATCTATAGTAAACATCAAATTTAATACAGGGCTCAGAAAAACTTTTTTTTTGTTTTAAATTTTGGGAGATGATGAGAATGCCAGTGTTGGCACAGCTATTCAGTAAAGTAACGAAGACAAAAAATAATAATGACCATTCATTTTTATTGAGTATTTACCTATGTGCCAAGCAGTATAAAAGCAAAAGTGTGGTGGATTCCCATTGGTGCAAGGAGATGTTGAAACTCCCATCTTCCTACTCCTCCAAGGTAGAGGTGATAATTGAACTAAAGTGAGCCAGGATGAAAAGGAGTTGTTGCAGAGCAATTGTAGGTAGGATGTTCAATTTATCGTTCTGACCCAGAATGTAGCTGTTTGGACATAATGGACTGGAGCAAATTACAATGTAGTAAACTTTGGGTGGTACTGGTGATGGTGTAGGATAGTTAGATCTAAGCTGTGAAATGAAAAAATCCCTCAATATCTACTAATAACTGCACTTTAGATATAGTCAATACATATGGAGGTGCAAGTACCAAACATACTGTAATCATGGATTTTTGTGGTTGAAGCAGAGCACTTTTGAAATTAATATGGAGAAGCAGCACAATGCATAGCATATGCCTTGTGCTATGTTAGCTGAATGAACTTCTGGTGAAGAATTAAAGTGGGGATCCAAAACACATTGTTAAATCTCAATTTAACCTCTTTATATAAAATTGAATAATACATTTAATTTCTCTGCACTTATTATTCTCTTCTTGAAAATTAAGATGATTAGACCAGAGAAATTCCCTTTGGTGTTGAATCTGGTGGTTCGGGGAACCAACATAACATGGATGGATTCTATCATATGCTGAGGTTTTCAACCTGTGATCTTTATAGATGTTACTTAGGCACTGGAAAGGACTTTAGACACCTCCAATCTAATCTCCTTACTTTAAAGACAAGGTAACTGACACTTAAAGACATAAAGTACCGTGCTAGCGTCACATAGCTGTTTAATGATAGAATCAAGCCTTGGGTCCAAGTCTCTAGACCCCAGTCCATTCCATGGTTCTGATAAGATAAGGAAAGCTCCAAATTTCATTAAGAAGTTCTCAATCTGAATTTTACATGAACTATAGTTTTGGAAATTGTAATATGTTAATGATGAATAGATGGGAATGATGGTAGTCTGTATGGAGTATAAGAAAACAATAGATGGTGAACATTTCCACCATTATTTACACAACACATCCAAAGAGAGAGAGTCTATGGTGTGCGTGTGTATATATACACACCATATATACATATATATACACACCATCTATATATATATATACACACACACACATATATATACACATACACAATGAAATACTATTCAGCAATAAAAATAATAAAATCATGTCTTTTGCAGCAACACGGATGGAATTGGAGGCCATTATCTCAAGTGAAACAAATTGAAACAGAAAGTGAAATGTGGTATATTGTCACTTAGAAGTGGTGGCTAAGTGATGTGTACACATGGACATGGAATGTGGAATAATAGTCATTGGAGAATCCCAAAGGTTTGGAGGATGGAAAGAGGTTGAGGGATGAGAGATTACTTAATGTGTACAATGTACATTATTCCGGTGATGGTTACAGTAAAAGCCCAGACTTTACCTCTATGCAATATACAAAGGCAGCCATGTAACAGCACTGCCTTTGTACTCCTTAAATGTATATTTTTTAATGAATGTTTGTGGTCCCACCACATGGCCACATTTAATGTTAGTTGCCTAGAAGTATGTTTTATAACTGAATGGAGATAATTTTCTGTACTGTTTTCTAACCTAGATGATGTATATATTCTGTAAGATTTTTCAATTTTCTTTGTTCTCACTCTGTATTTGTCAAAAAAAATTTATTAGTAATTTGGTCATGTAAGTTAATAGTGCAGGCTTAGTTACTCAGGGATTGCTCTGGTGCAAGAAAAAAGTTACCCACTTCTGCCTTCTATACCACTTCACTTTTCACTCTGCCATTGCCAGAAAAAGCCCTCCAAATAAATCTGACCTCTTAGACTACAAAAAATGCAGCCATCTTGGGAAACCTGCAACAAGTACACCCAGTAGAAAGGGTCAAAATCTTAAAGATTGTGACATATCTGTAATCCCACAGAAGGGATGAGGCATGCCAAGTGTTGGATGATGTCTACAAAACCCATTTTCCTTAGACAAAAGCTGAAAGGCATAGAAGTGATATAAAGCAGAGAAAAATGAAAAGCAAAAATTATAAAGACAAGAATGGCAATCTACTTATAATAATGGTTTTGATAACTACCATTTAGAGAAGAATAGTTCATGAGGCCAGTGAAAGAGGAGATACAGTACTAAAACTGACCATTCTCCTATTGTGAGGATAGGATCTCTGTTAGCTCTGTCTCAGATAATTTGTACAGCCCAAGCGGAGAAGAAAGAACCAGCAGTGCTATAAAAGATAAGTTCTTCTGTCCAATCTCGGGAGAAAAAAGCAACCACACTGACCACATTAGAGCTCAGGAGTCCAAACACTGCTAGTTGCCAAATAAACTTCATTAAGAGAGACAACTTCCCCCTTAGCAGTTTTATAAACACTATTGCTTTTTCATATAGACTTGAGAAGGTTAGTTTACTTGTCAGAAAGCAGACTGGAAAGCAATGTTTTAGAAACAAGACGTTTGGGACTGCCACAGGGATCTAATGTTCAGACTAAATCACTTGATGCATTTCATATGAAGCTAAGTATTTGGAACAAGAGATGCTAGAGGTCTAATCAGCAAGAATAATAAACAGAAGAACGACAGCCAAGTCTAGCGAAACTGTCTGGAGAAAGAGTACTGGAGGATTTGCAGTCTAATGTGCATTTGTGCTTAATAAAAGATAAGCTGTTCCTAGATTTTTAAATTTAAGTGTTATTCCTGAGGATTATGGTCATCGCATCTCTTTGCTTCTGTACGGGGCTGGTGAGATGCAATAGCAATGTTTGAGTCCAGTTATTTGTGAGTGGGAGATGTGCTCTATCATTAGGTGTCCTTTTCACCGAATGGGTTATTATCAGCAGGTAATAAGAAATGCGCATCATTCAAATTCTCAGGTGGTATTTTGTTCTAAAACAGATAAGGTATGTCTTCTGTGGCAGCGCTGAGTGAACACATAGAGACTGGTGTCAAAATGGCTGTTATAAATTACAGGGTACGTTTTAATAGTTAAACAATTATCTAAAGAGGCACCACTGGAAAATTGTTTAGTAATAATTGGCTGATTTTTATGATGAAGGATAATTCTAATGCAAATCTTTTTATATAAATACCTGAAGAATTCAAAAGGAGGACATTAATTTTAAAAGCATTTCTGGGAACTTTCTGTTGTCTGAACTTACTTATCTTTAACTGCAAATGCTGTAACTGTTCAGAAAACCATCAAAATAGCTTTCTATATCTATTTTTAGAGTTTAAAAGTATGACATACATATATAGTCATATGTAATTAATATATATAATATAAATAAAATATAATTTCTACTATATAATAATGGTACTTGAGAGGCCAAAATTGACCACTACTAAATTCAGGCCTAACAAATTCTGTTGTTGGAAGCTACAACTAAAAGAGAATGCCTTGGCCTATGGAATGAAAGGAAAATATTTCGTTATTCTTGAAGGGTTAAAACTATAAGGCTTCTTTTCCTTCTTACCCTTTCCTTTGTCTTGGTATTATTTCTTTATCATTCGTCTTTACTTATCTTTCTTTCCCCATCATGGTTTTTATGTTTTCAAAACTTCGCTCAAATTTACCAGCTGTAGAAACCTCCCCTTGACTACCTCAGTTTGTCTCTGCCCCTTCAATGCTACTGTACTAGGCTTTGCCCTTTTCATGGCAAAATATCACAGCCTTCCTTTTTGTGAAAATGTTCAAATCATATCATGGAGTATGTCTTTCCAGTAAGACCACTACCATCCAAATATAAAAATGTTTGTTGCTAGTATTTGGCCTGATAAAGAGCTTGTACCAGAATATAAACTAGCCACATCACTAACACAGGTTTAGTTCACGTGACTTTTTTTTCTCATAGCAAGACTTTCCTGAAAAAGAAATTAGGGCAAGCTTTATTAATTGCAAACTGGCACTTTATTAATTGCAAACTAGACTATAGGGATGCAAACTAGACTATAGGGATGTTAGTGGATACTTTTTATCTTCCTGTGAGAAGGGTGAGTAGGATAATTGTGATAGATGAGGTGACTGGTTGGTGGTGAGCTGTGACATTCACAGTGTTGGATAATTGCTAATAAGAGGTGACAGTTTTGAGTGTTCACTGTGTGTTAAGGCCTGTTCTATGCAGCTTTTATGAATGAGCTCACTTACACCTCACAATTGCCATTTTCCCCATTCTACAGATGAAAAAAGTGTGGCTCTTGAGGCCAGGCACGGTGGCTCACACCTGTAATCCCAGCACTTTGGGAGGCCAAGGTGGACAGATCACTTGAGGTCAGGAGTTTGAGACCAGCCTGGCCAACATGGTGAAACCCCGTCTCTGCTAAAAATACAAAAATTTGCCAGGTGTGGTGGCACACACCTGTAATCCCAGCTGTTTGGGAGGCTGAGGCACAAGAATCGCTTGAACCTGGGAGGTGGATGTTGTAGTGAGCAAAGATTGTGCCATTGCACTCCAGCGTGGGTAACAGAGCAAGGTTCCATCTCAAAAAAAAAAAAAAAAGTGAGATCCTGAGAAATTAATTTGTCCCAAACCTTACACTTAGTAAGGGGCTAATTCAGATTTCAAACCCAGATTTGTCTGAAACCAAAGTCTATACCTGGATCTATTCTGTCCCACAGAGCTTTCTGCAGTGAAAATGTTGTGTCTTCTGTTTTCAAAATCGTAGCCATTTACCACATGTGGTTCTTGAATACTTGCAGTGTGTCTGGCTCAAGTGAGAAAGTGAATTTCTAGTTTTATTTTAGTTAATTTACAGATAAATTTAAATAGCCACATGTGGTTAATGGCTACTGTGATCAACAACACAGGTCCGGAGACTTTAAAATGTTGCTAACTACACGCTAATCACAGGAAACCCAGTCCAGGAAAGTATATTCATGTAAGGTCTAGTTTTTCTCCATTTCTAGAGTTTCTCAGACATTGTAAAAAAACCAAAACCAAAACCAAAAAACAACAACAACAGCAGAGGTACTATCTTAAATTGCTGCTGCATTGGAGGTAACAGAATTCAATTGAAAAAATTATTTACAGTCTCCTTTGGTTCAGAAACTGTGTCATGCTTTGGGCATTCTAAATGAATTTTGTCTTCCAAGAGTTCATCGTCTAAGTAGCTTTATAGAGAATGTCATAGTTCTTTTCCCAAATTTTCTTCATAAATGATTAGACAAAGTATTTAAATCTGTGCTATATAATATTTTGTGGTATTTTGATTTTAATTTTATGAATAGATAATACATTCCCATGGTTTAAACTTCAAAAGGTTCAAAGCACCTTCCAATTCCCTTCTATGGGTGCAACCAGTGCTGTCATTTTCTAGTATAATGTTTTGTGCAGACACACAAAAATACACATATGTATTTAACCATCCTCCTTTCTGAAACCAAATAAACACTGTTGAGTTACCTTGTTCTTTTTACTTAAAAAATACACCTTGGATATATTTTCACGCTAGTATTAAAAACACTTCCCATTCTTTTCTATGGATGCATTATATTACATTGCATGCATGTATTATAATTTACTTAAACAGTCCCCTACTGATGGACATTTAGGTTTTTTCCATTCTTTGCTATTACAGAAAATATTCACATGAGTAATTTCAATACTTACATTCTAAAGTGAGCTAGAGTGACTGTATTCCTGTTTCCCAGACCGTATTCCACAGAACACAAGTCTCATGAGATGTTCAATATCCAAAAGGGTTCTATAGTTAAATAACTTTGGTTAACTCTGGGTATTTGTTGATGTTTCGTAGTGTACACTGTCAAATTAAAAGAAATCTTGCAATAATCTGCTTCGATGTAATCCAAGTGTTTCCCAACCTCACATTTGCTCAAGGAACAGAATATACTATTGTTTTGGGTCAGGTTCCTGGGAAGCACACTGAGATAGAAATGTTCATGTGAGAGGCTTAGTGGGGCATGTTCTAAAGAACAACACCTGATAGAAGTGAGGGCAGATCCAAACAGGGTGGGCAGAGGGAGAAGTTGGACTGTGATGCAGTTGCAACAGTGGCCTCACAGGATCCCATGGGGAGCCTTCTAGAGGCAGGATGTCCCTTTGGAGATGTTCCAACTCTGGAAGGGAAGCAGGTCAGATTCCTGGAAGGGAGAGCCACTCCCTGATGCTAGACAGCTTTCTTCCATTGGAAGCATTTCTCAGGAGGGGCTCAGCTGTGAGCTATCAACTGGAACAATGAATTTCATTGTTCACTACAACTCTGTATAGAATCTTCAAATTTTTAAAGGAGATGCTTATCAGTTCCTAGAATATCTTGCTGGTCACAGCAAGTCATTCGGTCTCCCGGGACTCAGTTTCTTGCTGTATGAAATATGTATACTGAACTGAAAGTTCTTTAGAGTTTATAACATTCTTTGCATCCATTTCCATTTCAGTGTGCAAATTAAATTCTAAGGTCAGACATAAGTTTTCCCAAAGACATACTTGGCTATATAGAGGCCAATAATGTGGATAGATAGGCCCTAATTTTTTAATATTTCTGCTGTGCAGTTATGGAAAAAACATGCATTGTTATAATGCTTTCAAGTATATGTTCCTTAACTTGGGGCAGACTCTTGGGGCAAAATTGAATAAGAGAGTTGAATTAGAGCTTTTTATTTTAAAAATATTTTGGTTACCTCTTGTTAGGTGTTTGCTGAAGAAGCTAGCCTGCTATCTTCCTAGGAACATTGGCCCATATTGATAAAATTGAAGGAATATACTGGCATGAGGTGTAAAGGAGAGAGGAGCATAACTAACTTTAAAGCACATTCTTAGAAGCTCTTATTTATTCTCCTTTTAGAAGCTCAGGAAGCAAACAGGTGTAGATAAACAGCGATAGTAATTTCTCAAGGACCATCCGTTTGGGAATCAGATGGGTCTAAATGCTCATCCTATGTCTTTTATGGGACTTGCGAATTTCATTCTCATGCTCCTGCAGGATTCATCAATTGTGGTTGTTATTGATGGAAGCTTGTTTCCTGGCAGGAGAGGGAAAAGGGCTCAGGGAATGGGCCTCTCTTAAGTGTGCCTGGTAGAGTTGATGAAGGTTCATAAAGAGAATGGAAAATATATCCAAGAAAAAGAAAATGTTCTTTTTGGATAAGGAAATGGGAAGTGAAATCAAATTTAAAGCGGTGGGTATTATACAAATATGATGCAGAGAAGCAAACAAAAAGAAAAAAAAAGAAGAAACAATTTTAAGATTGGTGGTTGTATGGGTGTAGGATCAACTTTTAAATTGAATGTAAGTTTTTCTAAAAAACCTTAATCTTTTTCTTCAACACAAAGCTTCATAAGGATTCTTGGATCATACTGAAATTTGGTTAAGATGTTTCTTAATTTATTTTATAAAATAAAAGTTATACTACTTTACTTTTTAAAATGGCATAATAAGTTGGATTACCCTTATAAAAACAGAAGTTATACTATTTTTAGGTTTTCCAATTATATAGTCTGTTGACATGCTTATACCCCCCTCAAATCACATATACCTTAAAATATTATACTATATTGTGATGTTGTGGTTTACTGCTTCATATTTGAGTGGAGACTTTGCCACTTGACTTTTAGAATAAACGTTTACAACTTATTTTCAACACCTTCTTTAGACTTGGTCAGTAACTTGATATCAAACAAATACATTTGACATCACATGTGCTTTGTGATATTTTGTGATAAAGAGAAAAACATTTTACTGAAGAGCTATATGAAGCATTATAGGTTTTAAAAAATGATATATGATTTTTTTTCTCCAAAATGATATACGATATTTTTTTCTCCAAAATGATGTAGTTCTAGTCAGCAAGGACATGAGTTAAATTATGGGGAACTCTGAGGATTATAGAAAAGATTTCCCTAAGAAGTTCAGTCTTGACTTACATAGTTTTCTCCATATGAGTCTTCCTGTTTTTTTATAGCATGATCAGGTATGTAGGTAACCATAAATCTGAGGAAGGGAGGATTACTCAATACATAATTATTAATCCTTTTATCCCTACCTTTGACTCTTACAGAATCCATTCCAATATATGGTCATGTGGCTCTTTGGAGCAGTGTTCCATCATGTTCCACGATGGTGACATCATACGGAGCACAGAAATCAATGTTAGCAGATAACCAGCCCATATAAAATCGAGTAAGTAAAGTTTTAAAAATTGTATCATGGAAATATAGATACTTTTATGTAATAGCATAACTAATAATAAGGAAGATGTGGCAAAACAGGTGAAGTTATATATACCCAGAACTTTTAAAATGAGCATCTTGGTTTAAAAAATATACCGTTTGTTATTGCATGCTTAAAGTATATATTTGAGGGCACAGAATATTGCACATAATTTTTTTTCTGGAAAGAGCCACTTAGTAAATATTCTATGCTTTGTGAATCAAATGATCACTGTCACAACGAGTCAACTCTGCCCTATTGCTTGAAAGCAGCCATCATCGTGTATGGGCATGGCTGTGTCCCACCGGAACTATTTACAAAAACAGGCAGCAGATGAGGGTTGGCCCCTGGGTCATAGTTTGTCAATTCTAGGCATATAAAATGACAGAACTGTGCATATCACTTTCTGTATATTACTGGATTAATTTTGAAAGAACTTGGGTGCTTAAAATTAAATAATAAATGTAATCAAACCATCTAATTTTTGAATGAGTTTACTAATGTAAGGATATTAGAAGGTAATGTAGATTAGATTTTTTAAAAGACTAATTGAGACTTTTGAGGAGTATTTTAGAGAAAGGTAAGGTCAAGTTCAGTCTCGATAACTAACAAAATATAGTAAGGTATAACTTGATGATGGAGATATGTTCTAAGAAATGTATCGTTGTACGATTCTGTTGTGGGAACATCCTTGGCTGTACTGACACAAACCAAGATGGTATAGCCTATACATGTCCAGTCTATATGGTATAGCCAATTGGTTCTAAGCTACAAACCTGTACAGCATGTTACTATACTGAATACTGTAGGCAATTGTAACACAATGGTATTTGTGTATCTAAACATAGAAAAGATACAGTAAAAATACGGTATAAAAGATAAAAAAATATATACCTGCATAGGACACTTAGGATAAATAAAGTTTACAATACTGGAAGTTGCTCTGGTTGATTCAGTGAGTGAGTGGTGGGTGAATGTGAAGGCCTAGGACATTACTTGACACTACTGTAGACTTTATAAACACTGTACACGTAGGTCATGCAAAATTTATTAAAATATTTTTCTTCTTTTAATAATAAATTCACTTTAGATTATAACTTTTTAAAGTTAAGACACAAACATTTTCTTTATCTTTTTGACTTTTGTAATAACACAACTTAAAACACAAACATATTATACAGCTGTACAAAAATGTTTTTCTTTATATCCTTATTCTGTAAGCTTTTTCCTGTTTTTAAAATTTTAAAATTTTTACTTTTTAATTTTTTTTTGTTAAAAACTAAGACATAAACCCACACATTAGCCTAGGTCTACACAGAGTCAGTATCATCAACATCACTGTCTTTCTCCTCCACATCTTATCTCACTGGAAGGTCTCCAGGGTCAGTAACACACATGGAGATGTTATCTCCTATAATGTCAATGCCCTCTTCCTGGAATATCTCTGGAAGGAACTTCCTGAGGCTGTTTTACAGTTAACTTTTTTTTATATAATTTTTTTTATTATACTTTAAGTTCTAGGGTACATGTGCACAGCATGCAGGTTTGTTACATATGTATACATGTGCCATGTCGCTGTGCTGCAGCCATTAACTCATCATTTACATTAGGTATACCTCCTAATGCTATGCCTCCTCCCTCCCCCCACCCCATGACAGGCCCCAGTGTGTGATGTTCCCCTTCCTGTGTCCAGGTGCTCTCATTGTTCAATTCCCACCTATAAGTGAAAACATGCGGTGTTTGTTTTTATTGTCCTTGTGATAGTTTGATGAGAATGATGGTTTCCAGCTTCATCCATGTCCCTACAAAGGACATGAACTCATTCTTTTTTATGGCTGCATAGTATTCTGTGGTGTATATGTGCCACATTTTCTTAATCCAGTCTATCACTGGTGGACATTCGGGTTGGTTCCAAGTCTTTGCTATTGTGAGTAGAGCCACAATAAATATATGTGTGCATGTGTCTTTATAGCAGTATGACTTATAATCCTTTGGGTATATACCCAGTAATGGGATGGCTGGGTCAAATGGTATTTCTAGTTCTAGATCCTTGAGGAATCGCCACACTGTCTTCCACAATAGTTGAACTAGTTTACAGTCCCACCAACAGCGTAAAAGTTAACTTTTAAGAAAATATAAGTAAAAGGAGTACACCACACATAATGATTAAAAAAGTATAGTATAATAAATACATAAACCAGCAACATAGTTATAATTGTGTTATGTACTGTAGATAATTTTATGTTATACTTTTATTTGACTGGCAGCACAGTAAGTGTGTTTCCACTAGCATCACCATAAATTGAGCAATGCACTGTGTTATGACGTTATGATGTCATTGTGGTTTGGATTTGTGTCTCCATTGTTGGACGAGGGGGCTGGTGGGAGGTAATTGGATCACGGGGAGAAACTTCCTCCTTGCTGTTCTCATGATAGTGACTTCTCATGAGATTTGGTTGTCTAAAAGTGTGTAGCACCTCCCCCTGCTCTCTCTTCATCCTGCTCTGACCATGTAAGACATGCCTGCTTCCCCTTCACCTTCTGCCGTGATTTTGTTTCCTGAGGCCTCCCCAGTCATGCTTCCTGTATAGCCTGTAGAACTGTGAGTCAATTAAACATTGTTTTTTCTTTATAAATTACCCAGTCTCAGGTAGTTTTTTATAGCAATGTGAGAATGGACTAATACAGGTATCTTTGTCACCAGGTGCTAGGAATTTTTCAGCTCCATTATAATCTTATGGGACCACCTCATTGTATATGCAGTCTATCATTGACTGAAACTTCATTATGGGGCGTGTGTGGCATTAAAGCACAGAAATAAATCTAAGCATCTGGCTTCTTACTGGTAAAGTGAATCTATACATTTTATTTTCACTTCCAGTTATAATTTCTAATTAACATCCTCAGATAGAATTCTGTAGCATGTATACTAGATCAAGATAAACAGTAAAATAAGTGAAAGAGTGTAAGGAAATCGAAACATTTTATAAGAACTCTAAGAGGAAAAAGGTAGTTTCTTTATTTTTCCATCATTTTTAGTATGAAAAAATAAAATAACTATAAATTCAAAGAAAAAACACGGAAATCATGTTCTTTGACAGTAATTATTTATAAACTGAAACTTACCCCTTAACTTCATGAACTTCCTAGAAATTACTGTTTCTTGGAATTTTCATTAAGAATTCCCCAAACTCAAGAACAAATTTACTGGTGGGTTTTTTTTTGTTTTTTGTTTTTTGTTTTTTGTTTGTGAGACGGAGTCTCGGTTGTTTGCCCAGGCTGGCATGCAATGGCATGATCTTGGCTCAGTGCAACCTCCGCCCCTGAGGTTCAAGTGATTCTCCTGCCTCAGCCTCCTGAGTAGTTGTGATTACAGTCACATGCCACCATGCTCAGATAATTTTTGAGTTTTTAGTAGAGACGGAGTTTCACCACGTTGGTCAGGTTGGTCTCGAACTCCTGACCTCGTGATTTGCCCACCTTGGCCTCTCAAAGTGCTGGGACTACAGGCGTGAGTCACTGTGCCTGGCTGATGTCTTACTGATCCACACAAATTATTGCTACCATTGAGGGGTTAAAAAAGAAGCAGGGGGAAATTTTGGGTATTGAGTGATAATATTTAAGACATTTTTAGTAATAGCAATGTAGTTGTAAAGTGTCTTGTCACTGAGATATTGATGGAATGAATAAACATTCTTTTTTTAACAAAATTATTCTGATCAGTTCTGTGGCAAATTAGCTATGGCAGGGGAATTTTGCTTAAACGAAATTACGCTTGAAATATGCAAGAGATTTAAACAGAGATCTCCCCTAGTATGTGAGTAGTAAATAAGTGTTTCAAAGTCATAAGAAGAGTGTCGTGTGCCTTCTCTTTTCCTTTTATGAATTCTCTTTGACTCCTACATTTTTAGGTTCAGCCTCCTTTGTCAGGATACTTAAAAACAGGGGCACTTTGATTGGTTACTTTTTGGTGGCCAATAATAGTTATTCATATCAGGATTTAGGTTAGATGGAATTAAAGACCTCAAGTATCTCTTTCAATTTGCATAGTAAAACAGGCAAGTAAGTGTAATTTGTTCCTTGGTGAACTCTGCTCTTACTGTAACAAGAACCCAGAAAGGCACTATTTGTATCAGTTAATCCCTTGAAGGTAGCTTTTATTTTGGATAGTCACCTGGGGAGTGTAATGGGCTCAATGCTAAAGAAACATTTGAAATATTTCTGCCAACCGAATCTCACTTGTAGTCTTTATCATGATTTCTTTGCTATAATTTTTACATTCTGAAAATAAACATATTTATAAAGCAGAATTGGGGTATCAACTAAGTTACTAAAAACCTCACCAGTGCATGTTTTCACTCAAGGCCCCTCCTCTTTTATTTTAGCTAGGGATGCAGCTTACAAGCTTGGGTGGCCTTGAGTCACCACTTTTAACTCAATTTAGTTAAAGTTTTTAATTTTATTTCTTCCTATCTCTTTGATTATCAGGGTAATATGTGCTCATTATAGAAGAGTGAAAACTACAGAAAAGTTTAAAGTGGAAAAAATATCACCAGTTGCCGTACTTACTAGAAGGCAGCTAAATGCATGACTGTTAACAGGTTATTTTGTTTACGTGATTGCTATAAAAAAGATTGAGAAGTTGCATTGTGGTTTTGCTTGTTTAACAGGAAATTGTGACATTTCTCTGTGACATTACATAAGTAAACGTTATTTTAATGTGTATATAATACTCTAATTCAAAAGAGGATCCAACCCATCATTCCTTTCTCTAATTTTTGATTATTATAAATAATACTTCAGTGAATGTATTTTTGAATAAATTTTGTCCATATTTCTGATAATTTCATTAGGTACATTTCCTAGGAAGGGAACTAGGATGTCTAAAGTAATAAATATTTTAATGGTGCTCAGATCTTATCCCAAAAATGATGTACAGATTGACACTTTTGTCATCCCTACACCTTCATCATCTCTATGTGAGTCTTGGTGCTATTGCATCCTCACCAGTGCTGATGTTTCACAATTCTTTCTGGTTCTATGAAGAATAGGGGCAGCAGTTCATGCCAAATGTAATTCTTATCTTGGAAACCACAGAGAAAATTATGAGAATGGGATTGAAGGGAGTCCCACAAACTAGGTCTAGCAAAACCCAGAGACAGTGAGTAACCATAAAATCCAGAACATGTTACTGTAGATAGGCAAAAGCAACTGAAATTAGCAGAATTTGTGCAGGAAGCACTGCCAGGAGGAATGAGAGTGTGGAGGGGCCACGGTGATAGCAGATGTTGCTGACTGTCAGCAGGTAAGAAGGAAAGAGTCCTGTTTTGAGTGGGAGCTAAACTCAAATAGGGAGTCATTCCTGGGAGAATTGGAGAAAGATGTTTTTGTCCCCATAAGAGGCAGATCTCAGAAAGCACATCTTTTAAAAAGGAGAGAAATGCATTGGAAGGAAGGGGTTGTATGCCTTGGCGGCAGCTTCTAGTGAGGAAGCTGGAGGAGCTCAGAGCTGGTGCATGTGTCATTCCTTGTAAGATCCAATGGACTTCACAAGGTGCATCCTGACAGGCAGAGTTGGATTCCTGCCTGCATTGTGCACTTAGTGCCTGGGACTTTTCTCCTTTTATGGAGATGTGGACAAGTTAATAGCCTGTGTGGCTCATCTTTGACCAATGGGATACAGAAGTTAGCAACACATTCTTCCCCTTTTCTCTGCCTGAGTGTGACCTCTTAAAAGTACAGTTTGTGTACTGCTGTGCACTTAGAAATGATGAACTCTGTTGCACACCGTTATATTGGCTCCCTCCATCCTTCGTTTCTGTTTTGTTATTGTTGTTGTGGTTATTTTTTCTCCTTATTTTCACTTCTTTCTGCTTTCCTGGAATCATACCCCTCAATAAAATACTTTTTTCTGTGTCTAATGATGATGTCATACCCGTCATACCTTTATTGTTTTTCTGATTTCTATTGGGATTTCTTTTCTATTCCATGGATTATTTAAAAATGTATTGCTTAATTTTCAAGCAATTGAAGATTCCCTAGTTGTCTTTTTCATTTTTAGATTTCACAGCCAGGTTTCTTTTTTTTTTTTTTTTTTTTTTGAGACGGAGTCTCGCTCTGTGGCCCAGGCTGGAGTGCAGTGGCCGGATCTCAGCTCACTGCAAGCTCCGTCTCCTGGGTTTACGCCATTCTCCTGCCTCAGCCTCCCGAGTAGCTGGGACTACAGGTGCCTGCCACCTCGCCCGGCTAGTTTTTTGTATTTTTTTTTTAGTAGAGACGGGGTTTCACCGTGTTAGCCAGGATGGTCTCGATCTCCTGACCTCGTGATCCGCCCGTCTCGGCCTCCCAAAGTGCTGGGATTACAGGTTTGAGCCACCGCGCCCGGCCAGGTTTCTTTTAGAGAATAAAACATTGAGTACTTTTAGTCCTTTTAGTTTTGTCATGACTTGCTTTAGGCCCAACATATGGTTAATTTTGGCAAATGTTCCAAGAGGACCTAACAAAAGTAAGTTTTGCCATTGAGTGCAATGCACCTTAGTGAACAGGTACGTCAAATTTATTGTTTTGTCCACATCTACTCTGTCCTTGTTGACTTTTTCTTTTACTGTGTATTTTATCAGCTTTTGAAAGAGATGTTTTTACATTACCCACAATGACGGTGAATTTGCCTATAAGATTTAAAGCTGTTATTTTAGAAGACTATAGATTTTGGAATGTGAGACCTTCCTGGTACTTTGACCTTTTCATAGTTAAGAAATGCACACCATCATCTTTGTAATAAGGCTACCTGCCTTAAAGTCTGCTTTGTTATTAATGTAGCTACCTCAGCTTATTTCATTTAATATTGCATGATATATATTTTCTCATCCACTTGCTTTCAGCCTGTTTTTTTCTCTATGTTATACACATGCATCTCTTGTAAACAGCAGGTAGCTGTGTTTTATGTTATTGTTTTGAATTCAGCCTGACAATCTTAGTCTTTTACAGAGTATTTAGTTCATTTTTATTTAATATAATTTGTGTTTGTATTCATCAATCTATTTTTTTTCTGTTTGACTCAGCTTTTATGTAGCTTTTTCTTCCTTTGTTGTTATTACTTAGCTATTACAACATGCATCCTTTGCATATTACATTCTATTTAATGATTTGTTTTAGGAAGAGATAATTGCAGTTTGATTTAAACCCTTAGAGAAGAATACAAACTCCAAATTGTTTCCATGAAGTGAGAATGCCACTGATATCTAAGCTTGATAAAAATTTCACAAGAAAACTATTTTCCCAATTTTATTTATGAATATCAGTGCAAAACTCTTTGTATTATTGGCAGAAAAAAAATCCAGCAACTCATTAAAATAGTAATCATTAAAAAAGTAACTCATTAAAAAAGTAATGTCATGACCAAGCAGGCAGGGTTCATTCTAGGAATGAAATATTATGAACTCTATTAAAATAATTTATCATATTAATTGGTCTAAAAATCATATGTTAATTTCTATAGATGCTGAATATTTATTCAACAAAATTCAACAGCCATTGTGGATATTTTTTAAAAAGACAACTCAATGAAATAAGAGTTAAAACATTTTATGAACATGGCGAACTGACAAACTATTTACGCTGTAGGGGCAGAAATGGGGTGATCCCTTTCTCCCCCTTGTAAAGGTCACAGCCTACACCCTTCTAACAAAAGACAAATTAACAAGAGAAATGCATAACACACTTAGTTGATCATAGTTTCATGTGACACAGAAGCCTTCAAAAATGAAGACCCAAAGACTCAGGGTGAACTATCCATTTTCATACTCGTCTTTTTGGAACGTTTATGGAGACTTCATTAGCTAGGCATGATTGAAGCATAAACAGCTAATGTAGAACTGTACTTGGACAAAAATGGCATGATCTAATGTTAATAGACCTGGTGGCGAAATCTCAACAAAGCCTGTTCGGATTCTTCTTGCCCTATCTATGCAACTTTCCTTCCTCCCAGGTATGGGATATGGCCCCTCTGGAATGAGAGTCTTAATTGCTTTTTGACCAACTGTTACATGGAAAGGTCAGGGAAGTTTAGAGTAATATTTTTAGGTTTTATGCCTGGCTTTGGTGAAAAGGGGTTCTGGCTCCTATGACCTGCGTTGAGGAAGAGGGCTTCTAGTTTCTATAGCTCTCCGTGGGGAAGAATGAGGCTGAGAGACACGAGAATAGAAGATCAGAGAGAAACTTGCTTCTGAGGCTGCTTCTGAGGACTTCATTTTGAAATATTATTTTTTGAGCCCTAAGAATGCACACAAACAAACACAAACACACATGCACACAAACACACCATCTTGTCTCAAAGCCATTATTGTAATGGGAAAAAAAAAAAAAAAAAAAAAAACACTAGAGGCATTTCTGCTTATTTAGTTAAAAGTAAAATCAGATAAGGATGCACAATTCTCAACCCTGCTACTGATGCTGTACCAGAGATTTTAGCCAACAAAGCAGATGCAAGAGACAAGTTAAGTCTTAAGCTCTAAGACCTAAGTAGGTGGAAGTAAAACCTTTATGTTTTTGTGACTTAATATTTAGAAAACCCCCAAATAACCTGTGAAAGTTTCTAACCATTACTCAATTCCAGCATCTAAAATAGGAAAAACAGAGATACATCTGACTCATTAAAAAAATCCTTTGGTTGGAAAAAAAAAACCCCACATACACAAAAAACCAACAACAAAAACACCCTCTGGGGAAATTCAAAAGAATGATAAACTGAGAAAAATATTTACTTCTCCAATCACCAAGCACTTCCCCCCTAATATATTAAGACCTTTTAGAAACTGGGGCATGGGGGGAAATATAAACTGTAGAGCTGTTGGCAAAGAACGTAAATGAACAGTTTATATAAAAAGAATTGCAAATAGCATTTCAACTCAGAACAAAAGTGTTCAACTCCACATAAGACGCTAGTTTTTATTTGATTTTATTTAAGAAATGAGAGAATATAAGTACATATTTCTAAATTTGCTTGCGTTTTATAAAGAAACTTTCAAGGAAGCATAAGAATTAATAGAAATGGTTGTCTACAGAGACCAGAGTGGAGGGACAACAAATAGGGTGAATGGGACTGGAATCGAAGCCTAATTCTTACGTAAACACTTTCTCATATTGTTTTGTTTTTTAGCCATGTGAACATATTACTTTTATAGAAAAAAATATAAAAATACAAATTTGCAATTCCTTTATGTAAGGTGAAAAATTTCACCTCTTTCGATTACTGTGTAAGTTGAGTTATTTAAAGCATTCATGTGCTATTTGTATTTTTATTTCTTAAAATCATCTGTTCAAGTTCTTTAGAGATATTTTTGCTTTGTAGTTTTTTTAAACAAACTTTATAATTCCTTAATATATTTAGGAACAAGTACATTTTAACATTTTTATCTCACCTTTTAAAAGTCTGGTTATCCTATCATTTTGTTTATTATACATTAACTTAGAGAAATTAGTAATTCTTATTTTGTCAGATCTATCAATATTCCTGTGTTGACTTTTTAAGAAACATTACTTTATTTTTGAGATGACAACCGAACGCTAAATGTTTAATGAGAATCATATCAATTTTAAGGAAATTGATTATCACTGGCTGACCTTTCACTTCAAACTGCCCTAGTTTTAATAAATGCATAGAACATTTCAAAGGAATCATGACAGTATATTTTACTTCATGACCTTTAATCTTCTTCATGAAACCTTCATTTTGATGAATGACAAAAGGAGAAAATACAGAAAATGATTCTGGGTACTTTAATGACATCTCTTTGCATGAACTATGAACCACAGTTACCAGTGCTATGAGACTGGAGGGTGTTGCTTGTTCATTAGAGATTCTTACAGTGATTAGGAAACAAAGACTAACTGTGAAATGAGACTTCATGGTTTGGGAGATCTGGAAACATCAGGTGAAACTGAAGTTCTCCCACATGAATAAAACATTTTTATTTTTAAGGCTAAGTAGGACATCTGTAACTACTATTTGCTTTCTTGAAGGAAAGTATATTAGGTTGCAAACACTAAAGGGGAGATAGGTGGGCATGTTTCTTAATCTTAGGTAGAATTTAAAGATTACAAAGATCTGAATGTATGTGTGTTGGGAGATGGAGGAACAGGGAAGAAATAAAATGGGTTTAGATCATCCAAGATTTTAACAAACAAAAGTTTGAAATTTTGCAAGCACTATATTTACCTATGTTCCAGGTGCTCAGATTGCATAACAAATTATTCTCAGACTTCATGTAATAAAGACACCATTTACTATGCTCATAAATTCTGCAGATCAGGAATGCAGACAGGGCACAACAGGTATGGTTGTTTCTGCTCCAGATGCATGGAGCTTCAGTGGAAGACTTGAAGGCTGGGAGGCAGGAAGCAGGTCATTTTTCTCTAAAGAGCCAGAGAGTAAGTATTCTCGGCTTTGCAGGATTTAAGTACAGTCCCTGTCATTACTATGTATTTCTGCTGTTTCAGGATAGTAGACACCATTGATAATATATAAATGAATGAACATGGGTTCCAATAAACTTTATTTTCAAAAACAGGCAACTGGTTGGGTTTGGCTCCCTGAGGTACCTGAAGGATAATTTGTTTGCATGTCAGGTTGATGAGAAGTGTCAAGTGGAGGTCTCAGTTGTTCTTCATGTAGACCACTCCATGTAGGCTCATTCCTTTGGGATAGTTTGGGCTTCCTGTCCTCATGGAGGCTGGGATCTAACGATGTAAGTCTTCAGAAAGAGGCAATTAATATATACCCCAAATCCTCCTAAGAATCTCCTTAATATATCTATGACACTTCCTCTTCTTAATAAACAATGGAAAAATGAATGAGTGGAACTCAAGACATTGCCTCAAATGATTCATCCTTGCCCAAGGATGGACTCACAGAGACTTGGCACAGCAGGTTGGGCAGGTATGTAAGTCTTGAATGATACCGGTTGATCTCTTTGCCACTGTAGTTAAGATGGGCTTCTGCTGTCACTGAGAAGTTCCAGAAATATTAGAGCTCATCTAGAAATTACGTAAATATTTACTTTTTTTCTAGAATGTCTTTTTTTAAACTAGAATTTATTTGTCATAGGAAGTGAGATGAGAATATAAATCTCTTAAAGACCTAGACGAATGCTTCACAAAATCCTTGTTAAGTAGTAACTTGTCCCTTACCTGCTGCTTCAAGATGCAGACAGTGCTTCATTGAGTCAACTGTCAATATGTTAGTATTGATAGAACAAACTTGTTTTATTTTGTGATAAATTTTAACATCTACTAGGTCTAGTTCCTCTTTATTCCTTTCCTATTTAAAAATTATTTTCACCAGTAGATGTTTTTGGATGAACTTAAGGATCATAGTGTCAAGTTCGCTTCTTATGTCAATTCTTATATGTCAATTTCACTTCCGAATTTATTTCTTATGAAATAATTTGGAAAAATGATATTTCTGTAATATATAGTTTCCATCTAGGAATAAAGTATGCTTCTCAAATTACTTAATTGTTCTTTCTGCCTTTCAATCTAGTTTTACTGGTTTCTTTATATATTTCCATACATTACCATATTCATTCCTATTATATAATTTTGTTGCTAATGTGGATTAGGTAATTTCCCCTACATACCGCTGAGACATGGAATGATAAATATAAGAGTTGTTGATATTATGAGGTATATATTTTGGTTTCTGTCCATGGTTTCTGTCTCATAATTCCCATAGATCTTGTTTTTCCTAGTTGACTAAAACAATAGGTATGTCTTTTGTTAAAGTATTTAGTCTTTTGTTCTTGATTTCTGAAGCAGCTTCTAAACAGCTTTAAAGTAATAAAGGTGAAAGACAGCCTTTTGTCATAATGTTGGGGCTGTTTAGGGCTCAGAAGCAGGACTCAGAAAACTGATCTCTCTCTGACCTTTTCCTGACACGCCTCTCCTTTTTTTTTTTTTTTTTTTTGTGACGGAGTCTCGCTCTGTCGCCCAGGCCGGAGTGCAGTGGCATGATCTCGGCTCACTGCAAACTCCGCCTCCTGGGTTCACACCTTTCTCCTGCCTCAGTCTCTCCAGTAGCTGGGACTACAGGCGCCTACCACTACATCCCTGGGCGTGGTGGCTCACGCCTGTAATCCCAGCACTTTGGGAAGCTGAGGCGGGCGGATCACAAGGTCAGGAGATTGCTCCCCTCCTTTTAACTTAAAATTTTCAATTTTATAAGACAGGGTCTCACTCTATCAGCCAGCCTGGAGTGCAGTGGCACAATCTTGGCCCAGTGCAGCCTTGACCTCCGGGGCTCAGGTGATCCTCCCATCTCAACCTCCTGAGTAGCTGGAGCTACAGGTGCACACCACGCTGCCTGGCTAATTTTTTGTGTTCTTTTGTAGAGATTTGGTTTCACCATGTTACCTATGCTGGTCTTAAGCTATCTATCCATCTCAGCCTCCCAAAGTGCTGGGATTACAGGTGTGACCCACCCCACCTGGCCTTCCTGCCTCCCCTGCCACTTTTTTTAAACTTTCTCCTTTTTCTCCCCAAGGAAAGCTATAGAAACTAAAAATATACTCTTATCTTCCCTCCTTTTGTGTCTTGGAGCTGGTCATAGAGAATTTGTCTGATTGTAAGTCATAAGATTCCCATTTCTGAAGGGGTCCTCCCGCACCATACCCAGGAAGAAGGAATGCTGCACAGAGAGGCCAAGAAAAATCTCAACAGTCCTTGCTGGGTTGCCCCACTCAGTCTATTCATATTAGGCCATACTTTCGTTGTCCAGTCATATTTTTACATGGTTGTCCATGCTTCAATCATTCCTATCCAATGAATTTTCCATAAGAGGCCCAGAAAGATAGAATGGGGGGAGCCTCTGAATAGCTGAACTTGTGGAAGCTTGCAGAAAGGTGAAGAATTCATCCACGTACGGGTGGGTGGCACATCCCACTTCCACAGGAATGGAAGCACTTGTGCTCAGGACCCTTTAGACCTCACCCTATGTATCTCTTCATCTGACTGTTTATTTTCATTTAAAAAAATATCCTTTATAATAAAGTTGTAAATGTGTTTCTCTGAATTATGTGAGCCAATCTAACAAATTAATGAAACCCAGGGACCAGGCTATGGGAACTCTCATTTATAACTGGTTGGTTAGAAACCCAGGCAAAATAACCTGGGACTTGTAAGGACTGAGCCTCCAACCTGTGTGATCTGATGCTGTCTCCAGGTAGATAGTGTCAGGAGGCTATTTCCAGGTAGAGAGTTGGGTGTCCACTGCAGAACTGACTGCTTGCTTGTTGGTTGGGAGAAATCCCCACACACTTGGTCACATAAATTTTCCGTGTTGATTGTTGTGGTATGAGAGTAGAGAAAAACTGTTTTTCCCACTCAGCACCTATGGTTTAATTCATACCTTCTTTTTTCACTCTGTATGCCACTTACTTTAAAAAAATAAAAATGTGAGTGTCTTGTCTAGCCAGCAAGACTAAGAAATAAGTTTGTCTTCTGCTTTTTGGGGCTCTGTTTTTTTCAGTTATAGGAAGGAAGGATAGAGTTGAATCAAATACTAATTCTTAAAGCATCTTTTGTTTTTTTAGTTCTCTTATACTGTGAGGTAATGTGGGGTGTATTTATGTTTTTCTTGGTATCCTAATGTATATAATACTTAGAAAGTTGTCAGAACCCTCTAGGGATTAGACATATATGCATAGATAAATAAGCATGAACCTCACTGTCAGCATCTACCATTAGTGAGCTTATTTATTTAATTCTTTCTCTTATTTTAATTTTCTGGTACAATAGGTTATGTTAATATTCTGTGAAAACTAACCTGACATTGTTAACCTTTTCATGGGACATTACACTTTGACTACTGTCACAGTTAGTAAAGCTCACTTTACAGAAATTTAATTTGTGCATTAAAAATGTGTATATACAATTACCTTTTATTAACACATATTTTACAGTTGTGGTTAAATCACTGTATAATTTTATTGAAACGTATGAAATGATTGATTTTGAGATAGAGATCATACCTAGTGCCACATATGGTGGGAAATACGTGCACATCCTTGTTGAGAGGTATTTTCTTTAGGATGGAAGGCCTTTTGAGAGAGACACTGCAGCTCTCCTGTGCCTCAACCTACCTCCCTGGGCCAGGCCTTTAAGCTGTCTCTGATGTGGTGGGTTCAGCTTCCTTTATGCCACTTGGCTACTGCCTCTTCATGCAAGCCTCTGACTCACCCCTCAGCTATCTTCCATGTTCCCTGTGGGTTTTGGCAGAAACTTCTGGATTTCTTCCAGAGAAGACGCTCAGATGGGCTGCCCAGGGTGTTTCTGAGCCAAGGTTAATGGCTGCATCATGTTGAATTTAGCAGAAATAGAGAGTTAAAAGAAGAGAATGTTGTCTGGGTAGAAAAATTTTGATTTTAGATTTATTAAGTTTGAGGCAATAATAGGCTATTCAAGTGGAAGTATCCCAGGGGACAGGGATTGGCAAACTTTTTCTGTAAAAGGCCAGATGGTAAATATTTCAGTCTTTGTGGACCGGATGTGATCTCTGTCACATCTTATTCTTTGTAATTTTTTTTTTTTTACCATTCTTTTAATGTATATTTAAAATGCAAAAATGTAGGACAACAACAAAAAGCTGCAATGTAACTTGTCTCATGACAGAGCCTTGACTGAGATATTGGGTCTAGAAATCTAGATTAATATTCACCATGTGGATAATTTGAAAACTCATGAGTAAGCATAGATGTACAATATTCTAATTAAGATAGATTATTATTGTAAATTATATAAGTATTTACATTGAAAGTGTTTTGCACAGAAATAGATTTTATAAAATCATGTCTTATTTTTTTGAGCCACGTAAAGTTACTAAGGACTTCCATCAACCAGATATAAAAATAGATTCAATAAAATTAATCAAATTTTTCAAATTTGATTAGGATTTAAGAAAAAGAGTTTCAGAAAATTTCTAATTTCATAATTCTGTGGAAATTAATGCAAAATAACGTTAAGCTTACTGGATGTCACAGAGGCTAAAAGTAATCTTTGGTTTATGAGAATATCATGATACATGATAGAATAAGACAGGCTGTAAGAATTGTAGCCAGCTGTGTTGCCATCAAGGAATTCTAATATTTATGCTTTAACTGTGGGATTAAAGGGGGTTATATCCTTTCAAAATTGACTGAAATAAATGCATTATAGGTAGGATTAAATAAAAACAACATGAGTTCTTTACTTCTGTCCAAATTAACCAAATGAATGGCACAAATTGAAGAAGTCTTTTAAACTAGCCATAATTAATGAGTTCATTTATTCCCTTAATTCAAGTAGATCACTAAAGTTTAAGTCTATTTTCCTAATGGAATTTTATTGATTGTAAGTTTAACCAACATGTTTTGCTTTTTGCAATAGATTTATAGAAAGATTCAACATTTTTACTAGTACAACCTAGAAATTATTTTACTTCTTTCATTTAAGATGATACAATGTTTCAGATAAATTTTTGAAATCTATAGAGTATGACTTTCATATATTAAATGCAGAGTGCAGAATACAGAAGTTAGTTTTAGATTCAACATTATGCCCAAGTTCCAGTAGCACCTTTATACCTGAAGTGTTTGAGAGAAACATGGGCAAATTGGAGCTTATGTGGAAAGACATAACCAGGAATGTAACATATCTAAGTACTAATTCAAGTGAAAAATAGCTAAAACAACTAGTATGGAGAAGAAAGACCTTGGAGGGTCTGACCTCATGTATGCATTGCACAATGGGGTGTATATCACAGTTGTCTTAAACATTTAAAATGGCAGAAGAAGGAGCAGACTCATTTATCTATCCACTCATCCATCTGTCTAACCATTCACCCATCATTTCATATAGAAATAGCCTTCTATATGCTAATCTTATTGTATATACTAGAGACAGAAAGATGAGTAATATAACCCTTACCTAAAGAAGCTCATAGACTAATGAAGAAGCTCATATTTTGTGGGAACACTTATTAGTTAGGTAAACCATTAGCTTTCTTTTCCTCCTCTATAAGTCCAGATAATAATAATAATAATACATAACTCAGAGGATTATCTATGGGGGAAAATGAAATTGTGAAAAGTACTACAAAATGCTATAGAATGTTAGATGACATATTATTGACTGAAGGTTTCTGGATAAGAGATTACTAACTCATGTTTTCTGAATCTCTTGATTTAATATTTTATAGTAAATCAGTTACGTGTGGTGTGATAAACCATGTAAAATTTAGTGTCTTAAAATCACAACACTTTATTATTTCTCATTATTTTACTGGTTAACTGAATGATTTTCTCCCTGTCTTATTTGGGCTCATTTGAGATCTCCTCACTCACCTGCCTGGTGCCTTGGTGATGGCTGTTGTGTGAGCTGCTTTCATCATGCAGTTTCTTCATTAGGTAGTCCAGCTGGATTTTCTTACATGACAGCAGAAACAGTCAAAGATGTAACAAACAGAATGGCAAGGCCTCTTGGGACCTAGAGTTGGAAGTCACACATTATTTTTGCCATATCCTGTTGGTCATAGCTAGTTATAAAGACATAGGACATAAATCATAGCTGGGACATAAATCATAGCCAGCCCAGATTTAAGGGGAGGGAAGATAGACTCCACCTTTCAATGGGAGAAGTGGCAAATTCACATTGCAGAAGGGCACATGGGATGGAAGAGGCTGTTGTGGCCATCTTTGCAACTATGTACCACATATACACATGACAGGTTTTTATTTCCCATTTGGTAAAGTGTAAGTAATCTATTTTTCTGTGTACAGTGGCTAACAGTAGTACTTATTTTTTTTGTATTTCAATCATCATTGCTAGCAAGGAAATAATAGTATGAAAAGGCACAGTTTGAGTTCTCCTATATAGTTCATTCCGTCATTGTTGTTCATAATTAAAGAAATTGCAGCAACTTCTAACCAATAGGTTATGAGTGAAGGATTTGTCTGTCTGTGAAAAAATCTAGTAGTTTGAAGGTTCTTAATTCTTGCTACTTTATTATTACGCTATCGTCAATTTTTTAGCAATAAGAGGTACATTTTTACTTTACTGCTTAATATCTGTCACTTTTATTCCTCCATAACAAGAAGATAAATATTTTAAGTCAGTTTTCCTCTTGTCTAAGTATATAACCAATGGTTACAGAGCATGGAGTTGGGGTGAAGTGTGACTGTGTTTTCTTTTTATTTTAATCTAGTAGTTTCAATATCATTTCTAACTAGATAGCCTTACTTTTCCAATGTCTCACCACAAACCATTACATTGCTGCATTGATTTATTTTTGTTGTTTTGAAGTCTCAGTGAATTTATGATTTACATCCCACTCTATTTTGAGGGTATGTGTGCTAAAGCAGAAAACACAAACTTGTCCATTTTGGTGAAATAAGGGTATTCCAAACTTTTGACAGTTGCAAAAATCCTACTTTGAAAAATATTCAGTCTCCAGATGAACTGTAGACTTTAAATACATAAAAGCAGTTATAACAAAGAAAAATATACCAGTTTATAACCAATGATGTATGTTGATCACAGACTCTAGCTATAGGAATGCCTTTCATTTTCTTGAAAATACAAGACAATTTCTTATCTTTTAACTTATAGATATGTTGCCCTCTCAGGTTGAAACACACCCTACTATTCTTTTGATGAGTGTCTCCCTACCCTGTAAGTCCCAGTTTCCATGTCACTTCCTCCAGTCTTCTGGCCAGGCACCTCTCTTGCATGTTTGCATAGCACCCTCCTCTAATGCCTCCCATTATCATCTAGCTGCTGTGGACTTTTCTTTCTTCCCACTAGACTATGAGCTCAATGAGGACAGTCATGATGCTGACCTTGAACATGTTTATACCTTCACTTCTTAGCACAGCAGTTAGAACATTGTAGTGGGCAATTGATATTTGTTAAATGAATGAATTTGGGGTAGACCGTAATAAAATCTCCCACTTTGTGCATTTTCATTCAGATAAAAATAAAATAGAAAATCTCTTTTTTGAATCAGGACTCATAGTTGTTTGGCACTGAAATAGAAAAAGCATACAATGATCTATCATTTCATTGTGTACAACAGATCAAACATTACACTTTGTAAGTGTCTACATAGTCTCTCATTAAATGGTTCTTTATATAATCAAAGATATGATTTTTCTTGTTACTTTTATTTTGTGGTTCCCTAGCAAATTACTATGGGAATTAAGGTCACCCAAATCAAATACCTCAATTATGCCTTTGGTATCTTACTCATCACTATCCTACCTACTTTGCCTGTATCTTTCTGCTTCTTAAAATTTTCTACAGCTTCCTTTCACCCTCTGAAACAATAATGACCTCATTGCCCCACTGTTCTCAGAGGGCTCAGCTATTAGACACAAGTTATTTGACTGTATCTGCCTCTTGGAACACACATGAAGTAATGTATTTATACTATCTGACAATATATTTCAACTCACCTTCTGTAGTTGCCACCTTTCCTTAATTTTTGTCCATTTATATCATACATATAAACTACTTTATTCATTCTGACAGCAGTAGCATAGATTTCATTCTCTTTTTAATTTCATTATATGGTTTGCTTCCTCTAAAAACAAACATTCTAGTTTTTTATACCATTTCTAATATTCCAGCATAATTAATGATCTGCTCTTTTCACTCAATGCATATTTGTACTTTGATAACTGTGAATTATTTGGACCAGCTAAACAATGTAAGCAAATTGAACATTCACAGCATTTGATCATTCATAGCATTTGATCTATTTTGTCTGGGTCTTGATATTTAGAAAGTTCAGCCAAAGTTGATATTACAGTGTTAAATTTGCAGGAATTTCAGGTAACTCTTCAGTTGATCTTTATTGAAATAATGAACCACAGTCTAGAGCCCTTGTGCTTTTGTATGCTTACTAGGATTCCATAATTTTTAAGGATATCTAGTTGGAAATTTGGGGAAGTGGGGATTTGACTTTTGGTTCATTCTCAACTGAAGTGTAGCATGTATAGGATGCAAATACAGACCAACCAGACTGAACTTTCTGTGTGCTTTGTGGGGTCATTTGATTATTTGTGTGGTATCTCACATGAGACTTAATTTTAATTTAAACAAACCTGTAAGTCTGTTCAAGGTACAGGGAAACCCAGGTAGAAGTAATACCCTAACAATTTTGCAGAGAATTTCAAAAATATAAAATGTGTCAATACAAAAATTAGCCAGGTGTGGTGGCGCCTGCCTGTAATCCCAGCTACTCAGGAGGCTGAAGCAGGAGCATTGCTTGAACCCGGGAGGTGGAAGTTGCAGTGAGCGAAGATCATGCCACTGCACTCCAGCCTGGGTGACAGAGAAGACTTAGTCTCAAAAAAATAAAAAATGAAATAAAAAATCTCTGAAGTTTCATAAAATAAAGAATTTAAAGGTACAGTAACAGCATATTAATTTATTACTGTATGCTAAATAGTGTGCTAGGCACATTACATACAAGATTATATATGCAGTATGTACGCAATGTGCCTCCTAAAATGTGTTAAATGTGTTTATGATTTGTATTATTATCTCTGTTTTTCAGCAGCTCTGGAAGTTAAATAAATTGCCCCATGTATTAGTTTTCTATTGCTATGTAACAAATCACCACAAACTTAGAGAATTAAAATAACACCATGACTTATATCATGGTTCTTTAGATCAGAAGGCCAAGCAAGCTGGACTGGATATTCTACTTAGGGTCTCTGAAGGTAGAAATCAAGGTGTCAGACAGGCTGGGCTCTTAGTTGACAGCTGGAAAGAATTCATTATCAAGCTCATTCAGGTTGTTGGCAGAATTAAATTATAACTGAACCTCGAACAACATGGGTTTCAGCTGCACAGGTTCACTTATACCCATATTTTTAAAATAATTATATTTGAATTCTTTTGGATATTTGAGACAATTTGAAAAAAAAAACAAACAGATGAACAGTGTAGGCTAGAAATACTGAAAAAATTCGGAAAAAGTTAAGTGTGACACTAACTAGTCTGGAGATACTAGTCTATTTTATCATTAACTACCAAAAAATATACACAAATCTATTATTAAAAGTTAAAATGTATCAGAACTTACACATATAAGCACTTAGAGTTGACAGAAATGTAAACAAATATAAGGAGGCATAAAATTAATTGTGGAACACACTAAGCTACTGTAATCATTTTGTAACCCCCTCCTGTTGGTATTGAGGTGAACTCCAGTGCTGTGAGTCTCTGCATAAAATGCCCTGTGATGCTAATCAACCTGTGTGAGCAGTTTATTTCCAGTAAATTGCATACTGAAGTAAAAAGTTACCTCTTGCAGTTTTCGAGTATTTGTCATAGTGTTTAGTGTACTACCATAAACCTTGAATAACACCCATAGGAAGTGTCACTAGTGATGCTGAAAGTGCTTCCAAGAAACAGAAAAGTCATGACATTACAAGAAAAAGTTGGATTGCTTGATATGTACCATAAAACGAGGACTGCCACTTTGATTGCCCATCATTTCAAGATACATGAATCCATCCTAGGAAAAGGAAATTCCTGAAGCTGTAGCTGCAGCTACAACAGCAGGTGCAAAAACCTTGCACATTTTGTGAAATACCTTTGTATTTCATATCGAAAATGTAGCTTTTATGTGGGTACAGGATTGCTATGAGAAAGTCATAGCTATAGACCAAGAGACAGCATACTAGTTTCCTAGACACCATTAAACAATAATTAAATAGAAAGGATATCTGCCTTAACAGGTTTTTAACACAGACAAAAGTGTCTACTCTGGGAAAAAAAAAGCCACAGAAGACATTTGTTAGTAAAAGATAGAAGCCAGCACCAGGAATTAAGGCAGCAAGGGATAGGCTAACTCTACTGTTTTGTACAAATGTAGTCAGGTTTATGATCAACACCGCCCTCATCTATAAAGCTGCTAATCCAAGCGCCTTGAAGGGAAAAGATAAACACCAGTTGCCAGTCTTTTGCTTTTACAAGAAGACCTGGACAATGAGAAGCCTTATTCTGCATTTGTTTTATCAGCTCTTTGTCTCTAAAGTCAGGAGGTACCTTGCAAGTAAAATTCTTTTGATTTTGGACAATTCCCTTGGCCACCCAGAACTCCATGAATTCAAGATCGAAGGTGTCTAAGTTGTCTACTTGATCCCAAATACAACTTCTCTAATTCATTCTCTAGATCAAGAGGTCACAAGGACTTTAAACGCATTACACATGGTACTTCATGGAAGTGATTGTCAGTGACATGAAAGACAGCCCTGATAGAAAGGACACCATGAAAGTCTGGAAGGATTACACCATTGAAAATGTCATTGTTATTGAAAAAGCCGTGAAGGCCACTAGCCCAAAGCAATAAATTCCTACTGGAGAAAACTGTCCATATGTTGTGCATGACTTCACAGGATTTATGATGGGGCCAATCAAGGAAGTTATGGATGAGATTGTAGGTATGAAAAAAAAAAAAAAAAAAAAAAAAAAAAAAAAGATGGCGTAAAGGATTTCAGGATATGGATCTTGGGGAAATTCATGAGCTAATAGAAACCGCACCAGAGGAATTAACAAAAGACAACTTAATGGAGATGAATGCTTTTGTACCAGTGCCACACTATGAGGAAGAAGACATATTATAAATGAAGCAGTGCCAGAAAACAAATTGACATTAGACAATCTGGCAGAAGGGTTATTGTTATTCAAGACTGCTTTCAACTTCTTGCATGACATGGACCCTTCTATGATACAGGCACTGAAACTAAAGCGAACAGTGGAAGAAAGATGCTACCACATAGAAATATTTTTAAAGAAATGAAAAAGCAAAAGACTCAGAAGTTACAATGAGTTTCCTTGAAGTTACACCAGGTGTGCCTGCCTCTCCTTTCTCCCCTTCCACCTCCTCCACTTCTTCTGCCTCTGCCACCTGAGACAGCAAGACCAACCTCTCCTTTTCCTCCTCAGCTTACTCAGTTTGAAGACAATGAGGATGAAGACCTTTATGATGATCCACTTCTACTTCATGAATAGTAATTATGTTTTCTCTTACGACTTTCTTAATAGTAATTTTTTCTACACCTTGCTTTATTGTAAGAATACAGTATCTACTACATATGAAATACTTTCAAAATATGTGTTAATTGGCTGTGTTATCAATAAGGCTTCTGGTCGACAGGAGGCTATTAGTTTTGGGGGAGTCAAAATTTATAGGTAGATTTTTGACTTTGCCAGGGATCAGTGCCCCAACCTGAGTTGTTCAAGGATCAGCTGTACTTGCAGTTGTAGGAGTGAGGTGCCAGTTTTCTTGCTGGCTGTCAACAGGGGCTGCTCACCACTCTGGGAAGCTACCTGTGCGTCTGCTCGTGTGACTCACTCGTTTCGAACCAGCAATGGCATGTTGAAACCTTCTTATGATTTGAGTCTTTCTGGGTTTCCCTTCTCCTACCAGCCAGATAAAGTTCTCTGCTTTTAAGGGCTTGTGTGATTACATTAGTCACCCCTTCTACGTAAAATCTCTCTATGTTAAGGTTAACTATGCCTTGTAACATGAAACAGTCACAGGAGTGATACGTTGTCACATGCACAGTTAGTGTGAGATATTCTGGGGGAGAAGGGGCATAATTCTGCTTACCATATCATATTGCTCAAAACAGAAATTGGCAGAGTTAGAGGTCAAGCCTGGGTTTGGTTGAACTTCAGAGCTTTTTTCTATACCACATTCATCAGAGGGCCTAATTTTATCTGTGGTGATATGGAAACCAGTCTTAGTCCTATATAGCCAGGCTATGTTGGTTCCATAGAGTGCTGTAAATGTATTGCCTCAGAGGTCTCCAGCACAGTTTTACGTACACACTGGTCCTGTAAAATAGGAGATCCAGATGGTCAGAAATGCATACATTAGGTTTTGTTATGCACCTTATATTTCTCTGATTTGCACTTGTGTGTGTTTGTTTAGTCTGCACTATTTTATTACAAGCTTTGATTTCTACTTTCTACCCTTTCTCCCTTCTGCTTACTTTATGAACATACTTTAAAAACTTGGTTAACTAAGAGTCAGGTTCACTGCAGTTTCTTATGGAAATTTGTAGTCATATGTTTTTTTTCTGTTTAGTTAAATCCTTTCCAGAGGTGATTGAGTTGAGTGACCATAATGTGCTAAGAGAACTGCAAAAGATACAAAACCAATCAAGAGAAATCCCTTACTTGATCATACAAAGCTATCATTTAACTAGGGACCCCATGGATTTTTATGAAGTGGAATATTTGATCTGGTGCACACAATAGAAAAAAAAAAAAAGCAAATGTGTGATTTCGTTGGTTTTTTTTCTTTTTTTTTTTAGACAGAGTCTCGCTCTGTCACCAGGCTGGAGTGCAATGGCATGATCTCGGCTCACTGCAACCTCTGCCTCCTGGGTTCAGGCAATTCTCCTGCCTCAGCCTCCTGAGTAGCTGGGACTACAGGTGCCCGCCACCATGCCCAGTTAATATTTGTCTTTTTAGTAGAGATAGGGTTTCTCCATATTGACCAGGATGGCCTCGATCTCTTGATGTTGTGATCCACCCGCCTTGGCCTCCCAAAGTGTTGGGATTACAGGTGTGAGCCCCCGTGCCTGGCCTCAGTGATTTTAAATAACATAAACAAATATATGCCATATATTTCTTAGGCTGTTAAGTGTAACATATTTTGAGATAACTATTAATTTCTTTGTTAACAGCTTTTGAATCTTGTTTGCTTGCCTCCATTCAGAAAATGACACAGTCTTCTTTTTCCTCATGACTCACCAGGCCAGAGACAGCCTCCCAGATTATAACTAGCTCAGTGGTATGAGGAGCAGTATGGATTGTGTATGAAACAAAGTCCAACTTTTATTTACTCAATGACTAAGTAATTTGGGACAAGTCATTAGATACAGCTGGACCTCATTATTCTCCATTATAAAAATAAGCAAACAGTTCCACAATTCTATTATTTTAAATGACATCTGCTGTGATACACTTTGCTTAGTATCCAAGAGGCTGGAAATAGTTAATTTATTTTAGTTTGACCGCTAAAAAACTTGTTCTCTGGATCTCATAAAGACATGGAAACATTTTACAAGTCAATATGTGTAAATATTATAGTAAAATTAATTTGAATATACATGGGGCTTATCATACTTAATCAAGTTATAAGATTGTCTTTCCTTCTTTACACAATAAAATTCTTTCTTTGGTTTCAATTTTTTGTATATGCTTGTGTTCTCAAAGGTGTTCCTTTTATTCTCTTTCTTTTATTTAACCAGAAATATATTTTATTTTGAATGTTATTTTGTCATAATTCATGCATGATTGTGCTTACTTTAAATGAGATATGATTATTTCTGCTGTCTAGGCTACATGATCAAAATATTAAAAAACAGACATGATGATTGCAGACTATGGCCAACATGGCTACACAATGTCTTAGAAAAGTTAGTTTTGCCTTTCTTTGTGAAATATATTGCATGAAACACTGATGTTATCATTTTGATGGATTCTCCCCCAAATTGATGGTCTGGTTTTTACAAGTCAAAGCATTCACATATTTTAAAGTGTTAAAGAAAATTAAATGAACAGTTAAATTAGAAATGGAGGATGAGCTATAACTTCTCTTCCTAGAAGGGAGGACATTATGAGCAACATGCACATAGAGAATGATTTTTCTGGTAATAAAGTTTGGAAAACAGCAACCAAAACAACAAAACTATTCATGTCGTCATTCAGTACATAGAGAACAAAGAGTTAGCAATGATGCTTTAATGCAGGGGAAAACAGCTGTTTGTCTGTTTTTCTTTTGGTTTTATTTTCTTTTTACATTGCCATCCTGTCAGTACGTGGCTTCATAAAGCTGTAGGATTCTGATAGGGAAACTACCGATTCCATGTGCTTTGGAAGCCAATGCACTGATTATCTAGCTTGATAGCAGTATTTTATTATAGCTGGAGGGAAAGTGTGACTCTGTTTGTGAGAGGCAAGAAGGCAAATGCCACCAATACCATGTCCAGAAGTGAGCTATCCCCTGTGTTTTATGCGCTTCATTCTACTGAATGAATATTGTATCACTGTTTTCATTTTTTTGTTTGAGTATCAGAGACTTTTCCAATGGTTCTGTTTCTGTCGAACTCTTGATGGAAAGCCCTGTTGTAAAGCTTCCTTCATGGAGATGGCTTTATGACTTGGCTATAAAGTTCCATAAAATTTGATCAGAAATTGTCTTTATGGGTTGCCATCCTGTGTGCTATTAAAAGCTCAGAACCTGGGTGTTAGTTTTCACTCAGAGCTGCGCTTGCCTTTTATATTTGGCAAGTGCAGCTCTGAGTTAAAACAAACACTTTCCTTCATTTTATCACTTTCTTCCTACAGAACATCTCTCCCACAAGCCTCCCTTTTGGGGCTCACTAGTCTTGTTCAACCCATCTTTACTGTACACTAGAACCAAGTTCTTTGGGTGTTTTCCTAGGATATTTGCAACATCAAGGTCAAAATGTTCTTTATGTTCAACAATTCACCTCTTTCATTACCCTAGGTATAGCTCCTAAGAAGTACTTCACACCAAGGAGTCCTCAATAAATATTAATTATACATTTTTGAGAGATTTGTATTGCAATGAACATGCTTCAGTGCCAGTTCTTCCTTATTAAAACTTCTTGTTCTCCACTTATATCTTGTGGCCATGTCATCCTGGCTTTGTATCCTTACCTGCTGACATCTATATATTCAGCCCAGCCAGTATGCATTTATATTCTCTCTGTAGTTCTGAGACTTATTAATGGTCCTCTTTTACCTTAATTGAATACAGTCTGAGAGAGTGCCTGTCTTCCATTATTGTACATTTTTCTTCTCACAGAACATCTTTTGATTCTTGCTCTGATCTCTTATATGAGATGCACTGTGAAACACAATTTCTTTCCTTCTTTTTTCTTTTCTTATGAGTTGGTATGTTTAATTAACCTGTGTAAAAAAAAAAAAAAAGAAAGAAAGAAAGAGATGACTTTTTTTTTTAAAAGGGTAATAGAAGTCATAGTAATCTTTTGCTTTGCCTGAAAACAGCTTTCTCGGTGTCCAAAGGGATTCTAAACTATACATGTATTTCTTCACATGCATTATTAATTTAAAAATAAATAAATAAGAGGGTAAGTGGCAGTCCAGACAGCCTGCTTCACTGTGTCTTGATGCTTCATGGTAGCACAGGTGCTAGAATGCTATGAGTGGGAAAACAATTTCTTTCATCTTCTTTTCTGATAAGGTTGTTTGCGTGATGTAAATATTCAGTTCTAGCATGATAATGGGTACCTGAGGGAATTTAAAGTGAAATAACAGGATTGTTAACAAATTTTCATTCCCATATAATTTATGTTTCATATGTTTCTACTGGAAAACTGAGAAAACATTTTTTCCCGAAGGCAATTATTTTGCAAGGCCTTTTTACCCTATTATAAGACTGTCTTTCTTTTCCATTAATAACCCACAGTATCTCTTCAGATACTCAAGTCAAGTCGTTAATTGGCTTGACTAAGTGGTTGTTGGTGCAGAAAGTTTATTCTCTCCGTTGGTTGTATATAACTCATAGACATTAAATGACCCACTTTGTTGTTCCTAAGGCAAAGAATCATTATTTTCTTTTGGCAGTATACTGTGGACTTTTAATTCACAAACTTATAGCTCAGGTTGAAGTAATTTCTGCTGGCAAGTGATGTTTCTAAACAATTGTTTAATGTTTTTGATTAGAAGTAAACATTAGATGCAACTTTTGAACTAGTATACTCTACTATAGAGATTAATGTAAGCTTTTGTTTTTGTAGTGTACCTGTCTCCCTTAAAAAATTGTTTATTCTAAACTGTGATCTTTTTTCTAAACATTTGTTTAGAGTTAACAAGATACGTATCACCATTAAATTTACATATAAATGATTAATACATAAATATTCAGCTTTGTTCTCTGCATAAATATCTCCCTCTCCTTAAATTAAAATTTGTAATTGTTGAAAGAAAATTTGAATACTAGGAAAATTTTACTTAATTATGTCTAACTGTGAATTTTATTTGCTGAGTGGGAAATAGTGATAATTGAATCTCATAAATAACTTTACCTAGAGTTACATAAACCATTTGACCAAAATTATTTAAAAAATAAAGTACTAGCTAGAATATATCTGTCAGAAAGTCACTACAACTTACCTCTGCATGTCCATAACACACATAAGTAATATATATAGTCATATTTAAAAATGTGTCAACTCTGTAAGAACGGAGACTTTTTTCTCTTTTGTTCTTTCAGTGGCACGTGCACACGTGTACATACATGTGTACACAGACACACACAATGGAAAGCCAACATTGGCACCTTCTCTGGGGAGTTGGGGAACGATGAGAGACAATGTGGTATAATAAAAACAATAGGGACTGGGTGTGGTGGCTCACGCCTGTAATCCCAACACTTTGGGAGGCTGAGGCAGGCATATCACGAGGTCAAGAGATTGAGACCATCATGGCCAACGTGGTGAAACCCTGTTTCTACTAAAAATACAAAAATTAGCCTGGCGTGGTGGCGTGTGCCTGTATTCCCAGCTACTCATGAGGCTAAGGCAGGAGAATCGCTTGAACCCGGGAGGCAGCGGTTGCAGTGAGCCGAGATCATGCCACTGCACTCCAGCCTGGTGACAGAGCGAGACTCCATCTCAAAAACAAAAGCAAACAAACAAAAAACAACAGACCAAGTGTGGTGGCTCATGCTGTAATCCTAGCACTTTGAGAGGGCAGGGTGGGTGGATTGCCTGAGTTCAGGAGTTCAAGACCAGCCTGGGCAACACGGTGAAACCCTGTCTCTACTAAAATACAAAAAATCAGCCTGGCATTGCAGCGTGTGCCTGTAGTCCCAGCTCCTCGGAAGGCTGAGGCAGGAGAATTGCTTGACCCCGGGAGGCGGGGGTTGCAGTGAGCCAAGATCAGGCCACTGCATTCCAGCCTGAGTGACAGAGCGAGATTCCGTCTCTGGAAAAAAAAAAAAAAAGAAAGACAGAAAAAAAACCAATAGTGGACAGTGTCTCCTCTTGGTTGTTGTAGTAACTGCACTGTGGGAACCTGGAACAAGTCATTTAAGAACTTTTAGCTCACTTTTATCTTGTCCATATACTAGGAAAACATTCTCAAGTGTAATTTCACATTATTATTAGAATAACAGTTATTTGAAGATGGAGAAGATGATATTAAAGATACAGAAAAGAGCTCTAGGTTGGAGAGAGAGCAGTACAGATGTTCTGGGGGAAAATGGCATTGCTCACATCTACTGTTATCTATAGCAAGGATTCTAAAGGGATTTATAACCCAAACATACTGCAAATGGATTTGCAGAGAGATTAATGACTAGCGTTAGTAGACAGACTGAAATGTAGACACAATATGAATACTTGATACATAGCAGGGTTTTCTTCCCCAAAAATACACTTATAGAAGCAACAGTAAGAAAGAGTGCTACAGTGCAGGTGAAAGGCCCTGTTGGGGATATGTGTTGGAGAAGCTGGGAGATGTCATGCTATGACCTCAACTAATTATGACCCAGCCTGTACCCAGACAGCTAAAAATTAACACAGAAGTTTAGCATGTAATCAACTACAAATTCTTCAGTACTCAATAGTCTTTTTTTTCTGTTAAAGGAATCACCAGTGATGACCAGGAATTGTAAACGGATTTATTCAAGTAGAAGGGCCATTTATCAGATTAGGCTCTTAGTTTATCTAACGGGTAAATGACTGTTCTGAGTTTTCATACTAGCTGATGTTAAAAAGTAATGTGTACATTTTTTTTTTCTCTTCAGTTATGCATTTAATTACCGACTAATCCCTGTCAAGTATAATTATTAGGCAGCATCACTGTCTAAGAATCTAAAGTGATATCCCATTGCCGAGCAAATAATCTCAGATTCCTCAGACTGGCTTTGAAGGACGCATGCAATCTGGCTTCAAGCTGCCTGTCCACATGTATTTCCTTTGACTTCCTTCAATACTTTTCATTCAGTGGCACCTCTTAGGTTTTCTCATACTTGCTATTATTATCTATGCTAGGCCTATATTAGCTTGGAATATCCTCCTTCTTTCTATTCAAACTTTATCCACTCTTCAAAACTGACCTCAATTACCACCCATTCCAAGACCTTCTCCATTTGCAGCAGCGTTTATTCAGTATTATTATTCATTTTTTCATATATTCACAATAACTCAACAAATATTTATTGAGTGACTTCTATGTTACAGATGCTGTCCTCACCTAAACATGAATTTTTATTTCATGGAGAGTCATAACCAAGTAGTATACTGAGTTTGTGGTTTAATATTTATTGTATCTCCTCTATAAAACTGAGCCTACAGTGGCAGTCATTATGTCTTTTTCTTTTCGTTAACAAAGAGGTCATGAAATAGTGTAAGACAAAACCAAGTAGTGAATTATAAGGCTGATTTGTATTTCCTCTCGGCTACTACTTAGTCATTGGATAATTCAAATCAATGGACATTTATTAAACTTCTATAATGTACATTGCAATGTTATACACTATAGGAGATATACAGACAATCACTTAATAGAGTCAGTATTCCAAAAGAGAGAGCCTCTATTTGAGGTCCTAAGACCCCCATAGAGAATTCTATGTTTTAACTTCAGAGGATTTTATCTAAAGTTTGGATATGTGCTTATATTCATTTTTCTGAGGAGCGGGCACATAGTTTTTAGATATTAAAGACGTAATTGATAGGCCGGGCGCAGTGGCTCAAGCCTGTAATCCCAGCACTTTGGGAGGCCGAGACGGGCGGATCACAAGGTCAGGAGATCGAGACCATCCTGGCTAACACGGTGAAACCCCGTCTCTACTAAAAAATACAAAAAACTAGCCGGGCGAGGTGGCGGGCGCCTGTAGTCCCAGCTACACGGGAGGCTGAGGCAGGAGAATGGCTTGAGCCTGGGAGGTTGAGGTTGCAGTGAGCTGAGATCCGGCCACTGCACTCCAGCCTGGGCGACAGAGCGAGACTCCGTCTCAAAAAAAAAAAAAAAAAAAAAAAAGATGTAATTGATAATTTTTTTAAAAAGGTTGAAGAGCTCATGATCTCAGTATGTATGAAATAAGTGCACACTAAAGAACAAGAGTCATAAAAGAGCAACAAAGCCTAAACCGCGTTTAGAGAAACGTAAACTGATATCTGACTATGGTCATTTAAGGAAAAACTTCTTGAAAGAGATGACTTTTGGAATAAATGCAGTGCATTTTTTGACCTAAGCTCCCTCACGGAAAAAAAGGATAGATTATAAAATCTCTGCTATTTTTCCCAGATATAAATTTATTTCTTGATTCAATCACCAAATGCTCTTCAGAATGCCAATGACATCATAGGCACTCAGAAAACATCTGTTACTTGGTAAATCTGAAATTAAACTTTAAAAATTTATAGCCCCAAATATATCTATTATGTTGAGTTGAAATTTTAGAATATTATTGCATTAGCTTCCTAATGTTCCATGAATGAATAGATTTATCAGATGTTTATATACCATTAATCACAATCTTCCACTTGGCAGATCAGAATGTTTAATTCATTATTTCTCCTTCATTTCTTCATAACATTAAAAAAACTTTGTATTTTGTTATTCTTACTGTTACAGCCATTGGGGTCTCCTCATTAGTCTTTATGATTTGGAGGGGCAGGAACTCTCTTAGACCTGTTTGATATTATTTAGAACCTAGCACATCCCCCTAATCAAAAAGGGACACAGTAGGCTGTGCCTGTAATCCCAGCACTCTGGGAGGTCGAGGTGGGCAGATCACGAGATCAGGAGTTTGAGACCCGTCTGGTCAACATGGCAAAACCCTGTCTCTACTGAAAATACAAAAATTAGCCAGGCATGGTGGTGGGCACCTGTAATCCCAGCTACTCAGGAGACTGAGGCAGGAGAATCGCTTGAACCCAGTAGGCAGCAATGGCAGTGAGCTGAGATCGTGCCATTGCACTCCAGCCTGGGCAACAGAGCAAGAGTTCATCTCAAAAAAATAAAAATTAAAAAATAAATAAAAGGTGGCGGAGGGGCACAGTAAATATTTAATCATAAATGAAAGGCTGCATATCAAGGTGCATCAAAATAATAAATTTCCTATTTCATTATCGCCCAGAATTTGAAGAGCATGAGCCCAGGAGTGAGACCACATGTTCAAATCCTGGCACTGCCTGGTCCTCTGTGAGTCACCTTTGACACGTTCCTTAAATTTGTCACTCAGCTTTCTTGTCTGTGAAGTGCAGTAATGACAGTGCCTACCTCATAGGGTCATTGTGAGCATCAAATTTAGCGCTTGGCAAAGTGCCTAACACATCATAGGCAAGAGAGAATCCAAGTTTGTAGGGCCTTAAGCTTTTACAGTGTCTGAGCTCTCTTTAAGAAAATAAATTTCAATCTATGAATTCAAAATTAGTTAATTAGAACATTTTAAAGGTATCTCTTTGGAGTGGGAAATTATAGGCAGCAAAGGTCTGAAAAATACCCCAGTTATCATCAAGTATTATTGTTACTAGTAATTTCCTGACTCATTATAATACTTTATTTCCTATACATTTTAAGATGCATACACTCAGATTTACTTTTTCAAATAATTATTTTAAATAATTTCTATAAAGAGAATAGAAAGAAAATTCATTCTTTAGCAAAATGGATTGTTATTTATTTATTTTTTATTGTTACTGGTTTAGGAAGTATTCATTTACTTAATTCATAATGTATTACTGGAAATGCCACATTCTGACTTCCTCCATGGCTTTTTGGCCAGTAAGTTCTTGTTTGGAAGGAAGCCTCAGAGAAGTTCAGGTTATGGGTCTCACTTGGCATGGTCTCAGACAGGCCAGTGCCTTGGCAGCGGCTCCATCCTGGCAGCCTTCTCTTGACTCCCCATCTTCATCCTTGTGAGCAGGGCAGGTCTTTCTGTGAGAGATGAGGGGAGGAAGTAGAAAGTAGCCAAGAGCCTGGGAGACAGTGGTCACAAAGCTTTGCATTTACATTATTAGAGTCACTAAGTTAAGGTCCAGAATCTCCCTGAAGTCCATTGGGGTTAGGTTGTCATTGAAGTGTAGATACATTGAAGGAAATGCTGGCAGCCTGCCTCCTGATAGCATCTGCTGCAAACCCAGGATGATTTTTAGGAAGTAGAAGGTGAGGACCACGCTAGGACCACTCTCCACACCTCCACTACAGGCCTGAGGCTATTACTTCCTCACTATAGAAAATGCAGGTGAGGAGCTCTGAAGCCTCAACTCCATTAATTCCCTAGTAAATCTTCTGACTCTTAAGTGCTCAGTAAATTAGCACTCACCCAAATGATTTTACTGTTTCATTGGTAAATTATTTTTCATTAAAACCCTAGGAATTTTGCAATGAATGCCTTTTTAAATTCTATTTTATTTTTTAAAAAACTTAGCATTAATTGTGTCTCTCCACTTTATTCCAAACAGGACAGAATTCTAAATAACCCAGCCTTTTACTAAAGTGAATTTGAAATGAGTTGTGATAGAGCAAATTTGTTTAATATCTCATGATCATGTTAAGATCTAATCATATTGAGAAAAAAAATGCCGTATTCATTTCATTCTTAAATATAATTTGTAGTGGACACCGTTCTGTGTCCATAGATCCTTTCAGAGATAAAGAATTTGTTATCCCAGTTGTTGGGAGTGCTGCTTGCTACTTGTTAAGATGACAGTTCTCTCCAGGACAAACTCTTTTTGTGCAAGATCACAGTCACTCCCTAAGGGCAGCTAACACCCAGTGTTTCTTTGACAGGAATGGGGTAGGGTTGTTTACAAAGGCCCTGGTCTAGTTCACCCAACCTGGCGTAATTCTGAAGGATCATCCTAGCTTCAGAGCTCCACAAGGTCTGGCTAGTGACAGAATAGTGACTTTACTTCTCCTCCCTCTGACCGATTTACCTATCCTCCCTTCCCTGACACGTAGTGACCCTGAAAACATTTTCCAGTATACCTTGTGTACGTAAATCATTCTCAGAGTCTCATTCTTAGAGACCACTACCTGAAGCATTTTCACAATTTTTAAGAGGCATAATGTGTTAAATAATAGCTTCTCTGGGGACAAAGGTGGAGATCACTTTAAAAATGTGATCCAATTCCAGAAACGTTCAAGTTGAAAAAAATCTTCTTACATTCAAGAAAGTGTGCTATCAGAGTATACAGGAGTGCTATAATTGTTTGCTGTATGTTAGCTGTGACCAATAACCTAAAGCAATGAGAAGCCTTTCACTGAAGCCATTTTCTATAGAAAGGTTAAAGATTATTGTTCTTTCCTTTTCCCACTGCAGTTTTCTCTTTATATGCTCTCTTGGCTTGATCTCTTTTGAACTCATGGTTTTTGACCATTGCAGTACATCTCTAGTTCTGCCATCTCCTGAGCTTCCGATTTACATATTCATCTGTCTGCCAGAGCCCTTTTGTTGATATCCCACCAGCCTCCCAAACTTAACATGTCCAACATTGAGTTAACTTTCCCTCAGATCAGTCCTGTCTTGTTTACAGTTTCAATTAGTGGCCCCACTACCCTGACATTTCAAATAATAAAACCTATTAATCATCCTAGATTCTTTCTTCTCCCTTATCCTGCATATCCAGACAGTCAACAAGACCTGCTAATTTTCCTATGAAGTATTATTCCAATCAGCTTCCTCTTTGCAATTCCTATTGCTACTTTCTCGGTTTAGGTTCTTATGAGGACTACTACAATAATAATTGACTTGTTTTCCTACCCTAAGCCTGGCTTCCTTTAAGCCCTCTGCATAGTGGTCCAGATGCTCTACATCAAATACAAATTTGATCATGCCATTACATTCATGAACACAATGAACAGCAACTTCTCCTGTCAAGAAAGGCTCTCTATGACATACTCCTATTTTTTTCATTTTCCATATTACCACCACTCCCTTTGTCCAACTTTATGTGCTAGTAAAATTGAACTTCTTGGAGTCTACTGGTGTGCTTCATATTTCATGCCTCTGTGCCGTTGCCCATTATTTCCACTCTTCCAGGAAAGCACTTTTCTTCTTTATTAGATTAACTAACTTTAATCATTCTTTAAGATGATTTATTTTTATCATCTCTAGGATGTTTCTTGCATCTAAAAATCCTATAATACTGTATTAATCCATTTTCTTACTGCTACAAAGATACTACCTGAGACTGGGTAATTTATAAACTTAAGAGGTTTAATTGACTTGCAGTTCTGTGTGACTGGAGAGGCCTCGGGAAACTTACAATTATTGTGGAAGGTGAAGGGGAAGCAGACACCTTCTTCACAAAGTGGCAGGAGAGAGAGAGCATGCAGGAGAAACTGCCAATTTTAAACCATCAGATCTCATGAGAATTCCATCACTATCATGAGAACAGCATGGAAGAAATGGCCCCTATGATCCAATCACCTCATACCAGGTTCCTCCCTCAACATGTGGGATTCAAGACGAGATTTGGGTGGGGACACAGAGCCAAACATTATCATTCTTCCCCTGGCACTGCCCAAATCTCATGTCCTTTTCCATTTTGAAACCAATCACACGTTCCCAACAGTCCCCCAATGTCTGAACTCATTCTGGCATTAGCCCAAAAGTCCAAGTCCAAAGTCTCATCTGAGACAAGATAAGTCCGTTCTGCCTATGAGCCTGTAAAATCAAAAACAAATAAGTTATTTCCAAGATAAAATGGGGGTTCAGGCCTTGGGTAAATATTCCCATTCCAAATGGGAGAAACTGGACAAAACAAACGGGCCACAGGCTCCATGCAAGTCTAAAATCCAACAGGGCAATCATTAACTCTTAAAGCTGCAAAATGATCTCCTTTGACTCCATGTCTCATATCCCTGGCAGGCTAATGCAAAGGGTGGGTTCCCAAGGCGTTGGGCATCCCTACCTCTGTGGCTCTGCAGCATACAGTCCCTTTAGTTGCTTTCATGGGCTGGCATTCAGCGCCTGTGGATTTTCCAGGATCATGTTGCAAGCTGTCAGTGGATCTATCTTTCTGGGGTCTGGATGTCAGTGGCTTTCTTCACATAGCTTCACTAGGCAGTGCCTCAGTGGGGACTCTGTGTGGGGGCTCCAACTCCACAATTCCACTCCACACTGCTCCAGCAGAGGTTCTCCAGGGGCTTTGCCCCTGTAGCAGACTTCTTCCTGGATATCTAGGCATTTCCATACATCCTCTAAAATCTAGGCAGATGCTCCCAAAGCTCAACTCTCATCTTCTGTGCACCTGCAGGCTCAACACCACATGGAAACCATCAAGGCTTGGGACTTGCACCCTTTAAAGCATGGCCCAAGCTGTGACTTGGTCCCTTTTAGCCCCAGTTGGAGCTGGAGTGGCTGGAACACAGGGTGCCATGTCCTGAGGCTGCACAAATGAGCTGGGCCCTGGGCCTGGCCCACAAAATTGTTTTATTTTCCTAGGCCTCCAGGACTTAATGGGAGCAGCTGCCTTGAAGATCTCTGAAATGCCCTGGAGACATTTTCCCCGTTGTCTTGGCAATTAACTTTTGGATCTTTATTACTTAGGCAAATTTCTTCAGGCTTGAATTTCTCCACAGAAAGTAGGTTTTTCTTCTCTACCAAATGGTCAGGCTGCAGATTTTCCAAACTTTTATGCTTTGTTTCCCCTTTAAACATAAGTTCAATTCAAACTATCTCTTTGAGAGCACATAAAAACACGTACAGGAAAAGCCAGGTCACCTTTTGAATGCTTTGCTGTTTAGAAATTTCTTCTGCCAGATACCCTTAATCAACTCTCAAGTTCAGAGTTCCACAGATCTTTAGGTCAGGGGAAAAATGCCACCAGCTTCTTTGCTAAAGCATAGCAAAAGTGACCTTAACTCCAGTTTCCAACAAGTTCCTCACCTCCATCTGAGACCACCTCAGCCTGGACTTCGTTGTCCATATCACTATCAGTATTTTGGTCAAAATTATACAAGTCTCTAAGAAGTTCCAAACTTTTCCACATCTGCCTGTCTTCTGAGCCTCCAAACTGTTCCAACGTCTGCCCGTTACCAGTTCAAAAGTCACTTCCATATTTTCAGATTATCTTTGTATCAGTACCCCACTCTGCCAATTCTCTGTATTACTCCATTTTCACACTTCTATAAAGATACTACTTGAGCACCACTGCACTCCAGCCTCAGCCAGGGCAACAGAGCAAGACTCCAACACCCCCCGCCCCCGGCCAAAAAAAAAAAAAAAAGAAAAGAAAGATACTACCTGAGACTGGGTAGTTTATAAACAAGAGGTTTAACTGACTCACGGTTCTACATGGCTGGAGAGTCCTCAGGAAACTTACAATCATGGCAGAAGGCGAAGGGGAAGCAGGCACCTTCTTCACAAGGCGGCAATAGAGACAATGCAGGAGAAACTGCCACTTTTAAACCATCAAATCTTGTGAGAGCTCACTCAGTATCCTGAGAATAGCATGGGGAAAATTGCCTTCATGGTCCAATCACCACCTACTGGATCCCTCCCTCGACACACAGGGATTACAGTTTGAGATGAGATTTGGGTGGGAACGCAGAGCCAAATCATATCAAATACTATAACAAAAGTATGTGTTGATTTTCTATAAATTCCTAAAGGACAGGAACCATGCTCATTCACTTTTGTAACCATAGTGCCTGACACATAGGGGATACTCAGTAAATGTCTGCTGAACAGATCTGAATAGTTAACAGTAATAGGTCCCTAGATCTCTTTGCACTTACTGACTTATTTCTTATTTGGTATATTATCAATTTTTCCATGATTGTTTCTTTAAAAATTAATGCATTTATGATTTATTTATACAGTAAATATTTATTGAGTGGCAATCATATGAAAGATACTTCTAGACAGTGGGAAAACAAGAATAAATTAGTATTAAATGATTTAGATACATATTTATTGGATAAAGAAGACAATTTCATTAGTCATTTGAAACAAAAAAATTAGTGAGCACATACTGTGTTCCAGGCACTATTCTGGAAGGAAGAAAATTCTGGGAAGAGAGGAAGGAGGTAGCACATATAGATTATTTTTAAGAGTTTTCTTACTGTACTGAAGACAGAAAGCTTAGGCAGTAGTTGGAGGAATTGGTGAGGTCAAGAGTCTTTCTATATGAGGGAAATAATTATATATAGGTATGCCTGATATAAATGATCCAGCAGTGTCAGCAAAACTGGTGATGTGGGAGACAGTGGGTTCAATTAATGGAACAATGGTGTTGAGAAAGTTTAAAAAGTCAAGTATTTACTGCACCAATGGATGGTTTTATCTTAGGTAGTGGCACAGTTTATCTATAGTTGTAAAGGGAAAACAGAGCAGATGGACACAGATACAAGGAGATGGAAGACGTGGAAGTCCTCTGGTGAGTCCTGTTTTCTAGGTGAAATAAGCAAGTGATCATCTACCTGTGAACATGGAGAGTACTGGTTTAAGGAAAAAAGAGAAACAGAGCAACAGTCACCTGAGAAAATTACTAGACTATTAAATGTAATAAAATAGCTGGGCATTATTAAGGGTGGGTTCTCTTGAGGTTAGAGATCACAAACTGAAAGTGAGCTTCACCATTCAATATATGGTATTTCTCTAGGCACAGTCTGATGTAGGGGTGAGGTCACAGTAGGCAGAGAGGTGAACTTAACCAGGTCAGATACTTTATCAAGTAATTTCAATGAAGGAAAAAAGAGGCAGTGTTGTTGAATCTGGTTGCAATGGAGGTGGTACATGCTTATATTTAAGATCATGGAAGGCCTGCAACAGAAAGAATTGGGGAAGCCCAGGGCTCAATTCTCAGACCCTCTTCATCCTCCTTCCTTTGCTAGATGATCTCATCCAGCCTTGAGGCCCTGCAAATCATCAATAAGCAGGTCTATTCCAAATTTATATCTCCAGCCTGGACCTCTATCCTGAAACACAGCCCTCTTCTCAACATCTTGAAAAAATTGGTCATCTAAGAGGCATGAAACTTTCAAAAAACTCTAGACTTTTCCCACAGACCTGGTACTTCCACGGTTTCACCCATCTTAATAGATGGCAGCCCTGCTCTATTGGTATCTCAAGCCAAAACCTTTGGAGCCATCCTTGAGGCTTCCATTTCAAATGTGATGTCCAATTCATCAGCAAATCCTATACCATCAGAATATACACCTCTCTCCGTGTCCATTGCTATTTATTTTGGATTACTGTAGCACCTTCCCATTTGTCTCCCTGTGCCCATGCTTGTCCACACAAAAACTTCCTCAATATGGTAGCCCTGGTGTGCCTTTTAAAATTTAACACAATTTACATTCTCCTCACACTCAACATGCTTCAAATTGGTTTCCCAATTGAATCCCAGCTTCTTACCTGATGGCATACCTCCTGCCAGCCTAGCTAATTTTAACTTTATACTCTTTGCCCAACTTCTCCCAATCCTTCTAAGCCTCTTCTCATCCCTAGTCTCTCTTCTGCTCTGCTTCTATGATACCTTTTTTTTTTTTTTTTTTTTTTAAGATTCCACATATGAGTGAGATTATGTAGTACTTGTCTTTCTGTGTGTGGCTTATTTCACTTAACACGATGTCCTACAAGTTCACATGTTCTCATAAAAGACAACACTTCATTCTTTTTATGACTGAATAGTATTCCATTGTGAATATATACCACATTATATTTATCCATTCATTTGTTGTTGGATACTTAAGGTTGTTTCCACATTTTGGGTTTTGGAAATAGTGCTGCAATAAACATGGGACTTCAGATATCTCTTTGATATATTTATTTGTTTTTCTTTGCATGTATACCCATTAGTTGGATTGCTGGATCCAATGGTAGTTCTGTTTTCAATTGTTTGAGGAACCGCTATACTGTTTTCTGTAATGGTTGTGCTAGTTAACAATCTAACCAACAATGCATAAGCTGTGGCCTCTCTTCACATCCTCACTAACACTTGTTTTGTCTTTTTGATAATTCGAGATTTTTGTCCATTTTTCAAGTTCTATTGTTTCTTCAAAGTTGAGTTGTTTAAATTCACTGTATATTCAGGATATATACACTATATATTCAGATGGATAGTTTGCAAATATTAATATTTTCTCCTATTCTGTATGTTATCTCTTCACTCTGTTAATAGTTTCCTTTGCTGTTCAAAAACTTTTTAATTTGATATAATCTCATTTTTCTATTTTTGCTGCTTATGATTTTGAAGTTATTTAAAAATTATCTTTGCCAAGCCAAATGTCATGAAACATTTCCCCTATATTTTCTTCTAGTAGCTTTGCCATTTTAGGCTTTACATTTAAGTATTCAATTCATTTTGATTTGACTTTTGCATATAGTCTAATTTTCTGCATGTGATGATGCAATATTCCAGCAAAATTTATCTAAAGACTGTCTTTTACCCAATATATATTCTTGGCACCCTTGTTGAATGTCCACTGTAGGTGTGTGAACTTATTTCTGGGTTTTCTTTACTGTTCAACTGGTCTATGTGTCTGTTTTTTATGCCAGTATCATGCTGTTTTGGTGACAAGAACTTCATAGCATATTTCAGGTAATATGATGCCTCCTACATTATTCTTTTGCTCTGAATTTTTTGGCTATTTGGGGTGTTTAGTAGTTCCACATGAATTTTAGGATTTCTTTTATATTTATGTGAAAAACGTCATTAGTATTTTGATAGGTATTCCATTAAATCTGTAGATTGCTGTGGGTAGTGTGGTCATTTTAACAATATGAATTATTCTACTTCATGAACACTGGATAGCTTTCCATTTTTTTCAACGTCTTCACATTCATTCAGAAAAGGTTTATAGTTCTTAGTGTATGGAATTTTATTACTTTTCATTTTTATTTAAATAGAGTTTAGGTAACTGTGGTTTTTGGTTACAATGATAAGTTCATTAGTGGTGATTTCTGAGATTTTAGTGTACCCATTACTCGAGTAGCATACACTGTACCCAATATGTAGTCTTTTATTCCTCACTCTCCTCCCAACCTTTCTCCCTGAGTCCTCAAAGTTGATTATATAATTTTTATGCTTTTATGTCCTCATAGCTTCGCTCTCATTTACAAGTGAGAATATATAACATTTGGTTTTCCATTCTTGAGTTAGGTCACTTAAACAATAATGGCCTCCAGCTCCATCCAAGTTGTTGCAAAATACATTATTTCATTTGTTTTTATGGTTGAGTAGTATTCCATGCTGTATATATATGAGATTTTTTTAATCCACTCGATTGATGGGCATTTAGGTTGGTGCCATATCTTTGCAACTGTGAATTGTGCTGCTATAAACATGCGTGTACATGTGTTTTTTAAATATAATGACTTATTTTCCTTTGGGCAGATACCAAGTAGTGGGATTGCTGGATCCAGTGGTAGTTCTACTTTTAGTTCTTTAAGGAGTCACTGTACCTGCTTTCCATAGTGGTTGTACTAGCTTACATTCCCACCAGCAATGTAAAAGTGTTCCTTTTCACCACATCCACACCAGCATCTATTGTTTTTTGACCTTTTAATTATGGCCATTCTTGCAGGAGTAAGGTGGTATCTCATTGTGGTTTTAATTTACATTTCCCTGACGATTAGTGATATTGAGATTTTTTTCATGTTTGTTGGCCATTTGTATATCTTCTTTTGAGAATTATTTATTTATGTCCTTTGCGCACTTTTTGATGTGATTATTTGTTTTTTTCTTGCTGATTTATTTGAGGTCCTTGTACATTATGGATATTAGTCTTTTGTCAGTACATAGTTTGCAAATATTTTCTCTCAATTTGTGAGGTGTGCATTTACTCTGCTGATTATTTCTCTTGCTGTGCAGAAACTTTTTAATGAGGTTCCATTTATTTATTTTTGTTTCTGTTGCATTTGCTTTTGGGGTCTTAGTCATAAATTCTTTGCCTAAGCCAATGTCTAGAGGAGTTTTCCCAATGTTATCTTCTAGAATTTTTATGGTTTCAGCTCTTAGATTTAACTCTTTGATCCATCTTGAGTTGATTTTTGTATAAGGTGAGAGACGAGGATCCAGTTTCATCCTTCTATATGTAGTTTGCCAGTTTTCCCAGCACTATTTATTGAGTAGGATGTTCTTTCCTCAGTTTATGTTTTTGTATACTTTGACAAAGATCAGATTGCTTTAACTATCTGGCTTTATTTCTGGGTTCTCTATTCTGTTCCATTGATCTACATGCCTATTTTCATACCAGTACTATGCTGTTTTGGTAACTATATCCTTGAAGTGTAATTTGAAGTCAGATAATGTGATGCCTCCAGATTTGTTCTTTTTGCTTAGTCTTGCTTTCGCTATGTGGGTTCCTTTTTGGTTCCATATGAATTTTAGGATTGTTTTTTCTAGTTCTGTGAAGAATGATGATGGTATTTTGATGGGAATTGCATTGAATGACCAGATTGCTTTTGGCAATACGGTCACTTTCACAATATTGATTCTACCCATCCATGAGAATGGGACCTGTTTCCATTTGTTTGTATCATCTATGATTTCTTTCAGCAGTGTTTTGTAGTTTTTCTTGTAGAGAGGTCTTTCGCCTCCTTAGTTAGGTATATTCCTTTATTTCTTTTTTTTCAGCTATTATAAAAAGGGATTGAATGACAGTTCAATCAATTTCTACTTTACCGATATGGACGCCCTTTATTTCTTTCTCTTGTCTGATTGCTCTGGTCAGGACTTCCAGTACTACGTTGAATAGAAATGGTGAAAGTGAGCAAGTGAGCGTCCTTGTCTTGTTCCAATTCTCAGGGGGAATGCTCTCAACTCTTGCCCATTCAGTACTATATTGCCTGTGGGTTTGTCATATATGGCTTTTATTACTTTGAAGTAAGTCCCTTTTATGCCTATTTTGTTGAGGGTTTTAATTATAAAAGGATGCTGGATTATATCAAATGCTTTTTCTGTGTCTATTGAGATGATCATATGGTTTTTGTTTTCAATTATGTTTATATGATGTATCATATTTATTGACTTGCATGTGTTAAACTGTCCCTGCAACCCTGGTATGAAACTCACTCGATCATGATGTATTATCTTTTTGATATGCTGTTCAATTTGGTTAGCTAGTATTTTATTAAGGATTTTTGCATCTGTGTTCATCAGGGATATTGGCCTGCAGTTTTCTTTTTTTGTTTTGTTCTTTCTGGTTTTGGTATTAGGGTGATACTGGCTTTACAGAATGATTGAGGGAGGATTCTCTCTTTATCTTTTGGAATAGTTTTAGTAGGATTGGTACCAATTCTTCTTTGAATGTCTGATAGAATTCAGCTGTGAATCCACCTGGTCCCAGACTTTTTTTTTGTTGGCAACTTTTTTATTAGTGATTCAACCTGGCTGCTTGTTATTGGTCTGCTCAGGGTTTCTATTTCGCCCTGATTTAATCTAGGAGGGTTGTATATTTTCAGGAATTTATCTATTTCCTGTAGGTTTTCTTGTTTGTATGCATAAAGTCGTTGATAGTGGCCCTGAATGATCTTTTGTATTTCTGTGGTTTGGGTTGTAAAATATCTTGTTTCATTTCTAATTGAGCTTAATTTGATCTTCTCTCTTCTTGCTTAATCATACCAATGGTCTCTCCATTCTGTTTATTTTTTCAAAGAACCAGCTTTTTGTTTCATTTATCTTTTGTATTTTTTGTTGTTGTTGTTGTTGTTGTTGTTTCATTTTCATTTAGTTCTGCTCTGATCTTTGTTATTTTTCTTTTCTTCCGCTATGTTTGGGTTTAGTTTGTTCCTGTCTCTTAAATTCCTTGAGGTGTGATATTAGGTTGTTTATTTGTGCTTTTTCACTTTTTCGTGTAGGCATTTAATGCTATTAACTTTCTTCTTAACACTGCTTTTGCTGTATCCCAGAGGTTTTGATAAGTTGTGCCACTATTATAATTCTTTTCAAAGGATTTTAAAATTTCCATCTTGATTTCATTGTTAAGCCAAAAATCATTCAAGAGCAGATTATTTAATTTCCATGTATTTATAAAGTCTCAAGGGTTCCTTTTGGAGTTGATTTCCAGTTTTATTCTACTGTGGTTTGAGAAGATATTTGATATGATTTTGATTTTCTTAAATTTAATGAGAATTGTTTTGTGGTTTATCATATGGTCTATCTTGTAGAATGCTCCATGTGCTGATGAGAAGAATGTATGTTCTATAGTTGTTAGGAAGAATTTTCTGTAAATATCTGTTAAGTCTATTTGTTCTATGATATAGTTTAAGTCTATTATACTTTGTTGACTTTCTAACTTCATGATCTATCTGGTGCTGTCAGAGGAGTATTAAAGTGCCCCACTATTATTATGTTGTTGTATAACTCATTTCTGAGGTCTAGTAGCTATTGTTTTATAAATTTGGGAGCTCTAGTGTTAGGTGCATATAAATTTAGGATTCTAATATCTTTCTGTTGGACTAATCTTTTATCATTATATAATGTCCTTCTTTGTCTTGTTTTACTGTTGTTGCTTTAAAGTCTGTTTTGTCTGATGTAAAAATAACTACTCTTGTTTTGTGTTTCCACTTGCATGGAATATCTTTTTCTACCTCTTTCCCTTAAGTTTATTTGAGTCCTTATGTGTTAGCTGCATCTCTTGAAGACAGCAGATATTTGGTTATTGGCTCTTTTATCCATTCTGCTATTCTTTATCTTTTAGGTGGAGCATTTAGGCCATTTACATTCAACATTAATATTGAGATGTGAAGTAGTGTTCTATTCATCATGTTAGTTGTTTCCTAGATACTTTGATTTTATTGTGTTATTGTTTTATATACTCTATGAGAATTATTTATTTATTTTGAGATGGAGTTTCCCCCTTGTCATCCAGGTTGAGGTGCAATGGTGCGTTCTTGGTTCACTGCAATCCCCACCTCCCAGGTTCGGGCGATTCTCCTGCCTCAGTCTCCTGAGTTGCTGGGATTACAAGCACCCACCAACATGCCTGGCTAATTTTTGCATTTTTAGTAGAGATACGGTGTCACCATGTTGGCCAGGCTGGTCTCAAGCGCCTGACCTCCAGGTGATTCACCTGCCTCAACCTCCCAAAGTTCTGGGATTACAGGAGTGAGCCACTGTGCCTGGCTGAGATTTATTCTTTAAGGAGGTTATATTGAACTTTTGTTTCAAGATTTAGAACTTCTTTTAGGATTTCTTGTAGTGCTGGGTTGGTAGGGGCAAATTCCCTTGGTGTTTGTTTGTCTGAAAAATACTTGCCCTCTCCTTCATTTATGAAACTTAGTTTTGCTGGATAAAAAGAGTCTTAGCTGACAATTATTTTGTTTAAGGAGGTTTAAATATAGGGCCCCAATCCCTTCTGGCTTGCAAGGCTTCTGATGATTTATCTGCTGTTAATCTGATAGGTTTGACTTTATAGGTTGTCTGATGCTTTTTTCTCACAGTTCTTAAGATCCTTTCCTTTGTCTTGACTTTAAATAGCTTGATGATGATGTGCCTCAGTGACAATCTTTGTGCAATTAATTTTCCAGGAGTTTTTAAAGCTTTTTATATTTGGATGTCTAGATCTCTAACAAGGTCAGGGAAGTTTTCCTCAATTATTCCCTCACATAAGTTTTTCAAACTTTTAGACTTCTGTTCTCCATCTGGAACACTAATTATTCTTATGTTTGGCCATTTTACATAATCCCCATATTTCTTGGAGACTGTGTTCATTAAAGAAAAATTGTTTTTGTCTTTGTCTGATTGATTTATTTGAAAGCCTTGTCTTTGAGCTCTGAAATTCATTCTTCTACTTGTGCTACTTCTACTTGTTCTAGTCTATTGTTGAACCTTTCCACTGCATTTTGTATTTCCATAGCATGTCTTTCATTTCCAGAAGTTCTGATTTTTTTATGTAATATCTATTTCTCTAGAAAAATGTTCATCCATATTCTGGATTATTTTTTAAATTTCTTTAAGTTGCTTTTTGCCTTCTCTGGTTTCTCCTTGAGTAGCTGAATAGTCAACCTTCTGAATTCTTTATCTGGCATTTCAGAGATTTCTTCTTGGTTTTGATCCATTGCTGGGGAGCTAATGTGATCTTTTGGGGGTGTTATAGAACCTTTTTTCTCATATTACCAGAATTACTTTTCTAGTTCCTTCTCATTTGGGTAGACTATTTCTTCAAATTTTTCTTGAATTTAGTTTTGATGGGATTGAGTTTTTTAAATATATTTTTTCCCTCTTGAGGATCTGACTTAAGATCCTTTTTTATACTTTATTTTTATATATAAAAATTTAT